>NC_056748.1:1028001333-1028106333 GCF_019279795.1 Protopterus annectens | reverse complement strand
CATGGACATTTTCTGGAACTCTTGTTTTAAAACTGCCTTGATAATATTTATATTTCTGTTTGGAGTGATATTTATGTTCAGATTTTCAATACAATGACTAATTATACAAAAATGTGCATTTTATTTTCCTCCTTTTAGATTTCCCCTTCCGTACTTTACAAATACTAAAAATAGATAGCAGCAGACCTTTTTCTTCTTTTTCGTGAATAAATCTTATTTTCACTGGAAGTTATATCTGATGCACGTGTAATTTGTTTTTGCATACTAATGTGGAGTCTAACAAAATAAATTACAAGAGATCATATATTCTTAACATGATGCATTCTGCTGCTCTAAAACAAAAAAAAAATACATTTTGCCTCCCTATTTACTTCTTTAATTAGAACATGTCCCCAATTATAACCTATTTATTTTGATATATGAGAATACCTTTCTGGAGCAGAACTGAGCACCAGCTTATTTGCATATTCAAGCTACCGTTCGTAATAAATGATGGCTCAGTAGTTGCTGCAGGGATTTTAAGCAAATGTCCCCATATTTATTATTTTTGTTCTACCCTAGAGATTACTAGAACTGAACTTAAAGTTAATGTATTGGCCATATTTTTATTAGCATTAAATGAGATACTAGCAACAGGACATGAGCACAAATTCTCCACGTTTTCCCTACATTTTTTTTTTCAGACAGATTGAGTGGGATTGGTCATTCCTAAGGGAATTTATCCCAATGGTCTAGAATAATTCCACAGCAGAACAGACAATATCTGCTAAACATGAAGCAGAGTTTTGCAGATTTTTTTGTAAAAGGCTGGGTCCTTGAGTTTCTAAGCCCATTTAACGTATGTTCTGTGATTGACTTGAATGGACCATCTGCCGGTATAATGCTTTGTGATACGAAATAGTAAAGAACTTAAAAAAATCCATTAAGTGCTTACGATGCTTGTGAACAAAGTAGCATGACTTGGGTGTCAGCTGCCTAAAGATCAGATGTGAAATATTATTGAATACTAGTAGATGATCATGTACAACAACAAAACTCCAACTAAAGCATAAAAGTGGAGCTAAGTGAAAGATGAAAAGGAGACTGAAAATTGGAAATAAATATAGCACAAAGGAGGGTCCTAACCTGAGATGTCAACCTGCCAGTGAAATAAAAGCAGCAGTCAGCTACTACACTATTAGTGCTGGATTATTGTTAGCATCTACTGCAGTGTTTCATTCACCCCTATTACAGCTGTGAAGACAGCAGCACACATTATCAGCTCCTCTGCAGCATATCTTGCATGTTGTGAAAGGCACAGAAATAGGCACAGGCTAGGAACAGAACATGCCACTGCACGAGTAAGCAGAGCACAGAAGGATACCAACTAGTCATGCTAGAGCCATGCTAGAGCCACATGGTCTTACTCCAGCATCCTGCCACAAATGAGGGCATGAAGAATAAATATATGCTGATACGTGCGGTAGCCTTGTAGTAGGAAAGAGACTAATTAAGCCACTGGACCCCTAGTCACTGCAGTCCCACTGGTATACCACACTACTTCCTTCACCGTCTATAGGGGACAAGGGGTTGGGCCTGAGGTAAATATGTGGATTCTCATACATTCTTCTCAGTTAGACTTCAAGATAGTGAGAGAAATGCTTTCTTTTGAAAAAGCATGTGTTCATTCTGGAGGTGAGTGATTCTTGGGGAAAATAACTGTCCCACCAGCAAGTCTTATTTATGTTGCGATACACATTTAGACCCCTTATTCTCATATTTACATTATTGTGTGTCTTGCTGTTACACAGTGAATAAAACAGGATTGTGTTATTTTCAGCTATGTAGGCTAGGCATATGTGTCTGTAGCAGGCAGAGACTAGAGACAGGGCTTTTAGATGCTCTGGGTAACTTAAGGAGCTCATGCCTGAGATTGTTTTGGTGAGGACCACTGTGGTTTCTCAAGTTGGATTAGATATTTGGACAGTTACTTGAAAAAGGACACATTGTATTGTAGTATAGGCCTGTTAAGGGACATGTAAAGGGAAATGATGACTTCTTTGGACTTAGAAGTGAACCCCTTAGTAACATCTGGATAGGGTAAAAGGCTTTCCTAATGACAGAGGATATGTGGTGGTAAAATGAGAGTTAATTATCCACAAAGGTGCTGAGGTCTCTAATGAGAGTATATGTTTTAAAGGTGGTGTTATTTAAGTGGTAGTTACATGAGATTCCCTGTTTTCCAAAGTGTATGATGTCACATTTTTTGGTATTCACCTTTAGACCGTGATCCTGGCACCGCTACTTTGTCCAAGTTAGACCCTTTGGGAAGGTATGAGTGTCTTCACGGAGTCAATGATGGCTCTACACTTGTAAATGTCTGCAAACGTGGTCAGCCAAATGCTTTTAAACTCAGTTTTGATGTGAGAAAAGGAAATGCAAAATACAAGTGGTCCCAGAATACAGTCTGAGGTACACCACTGTTGGCAAGAGTCCTGGAGGAGAGTATGCCACCAACTGTAGCAGAGTAAGAAGGAAATTCCAAAACTGTAAGTGCAACAAGGCAGCTATAAATAAGACACAGCAGTAATGCTTTGTCTTTCAGCTTTTTCAGGTAGGTTTGCCATTGGACTGCCACTACATTCCCTGAGTCCTGCATAAAAAGATGGTGTTAAAGTGATTGTTGACTTGCCAAGGCCGTGCCCCATAGAGAATGATGTTCTATAATGCACCTTTCCTTTAGTTCTGAATATATATCAACAGTTTTATTGTGCTTGTTTTAGAGCTGTGCTAAAACAATGAAAAGGGTAAAGTTTAAACATGGTTTTAGAACTCACTACATAAACGCAGCCATTTCATTTTACCAGTGTGTGTGTGTGTGTGTGTGTGTGTGTATGTGTGTGTGTGTGTGTGTGTGTGTGTGTGTGTGTGTGTGTGTGTGTGTGTGTGTGTGTGTGTGTGTGTGTGTGTGTGTGTGTGTGCGTGTGTGTGTGTGTGTGTGTGTGCGCATCATGATACGGTAGATTCTGGAAAACATTTTATAATTTCAGTAACATATTCCAGCTATTTATATAGACATACCCATACTATCAGGTAAACTGAAGCTGTTCCTTTATTAATATGTAAAGCTACCGGGGAGGCTTTCTTACTGTCATCAAATAAACAGTTTAAGTGAAAACTGTAAACAAAAGCTAAAGGGCTTTTTCATTCTCAGCAGACAATAAATTTAAATCACAGCTTTGAGCATTGTCTATTTTCTAATGTATTTAAATGTATAGAGAGTGTGATAACTGAATAAACACTATTTAATTCTATCATTTGGTTAAGTTTTACTTTAAAGCGTGAAGGATAATATTCAGCAGTAAGACAGAAGGAATGTTTACAAGATAATATTTTCTGGTTAGGAGCACCAGTGCAATACTCTCCTGATTGTAGCTACACTTATTTTTTCATTCTATAATTTGGTTTAGGAAAGAATGATATTGCACATGTAATCATAAAGTTTGCACTCACATGGTGTCTTCATCAGTGAGTAAAAGGTCTGTAAGTATGCACTGAGATATATAGGGGCATGCATGGTGGAATTTTATGAATAGTAAGTTTCGTTTGATAATTATAGGCATACCTCTCAACCTCTTAGAGCAAGAAATCTGGACAAAGCCACAAATAATGGGGGGGGGGAGCCCCCAAACTAGAGATACTTTTTAATTATTGCTCTTACAAACATCGAAAGTTGATAGAACAACAGGTTTTGCATTAGAATGAATTTTCTGAAGGATACGAAGTCTGAAAATCAAATGTCTGCCATTATTTTCTGAATTCAGTCCTCAACAATTTGCTATCAGAGAAAAAAAACTACAATTTTATGGAAACAGACCAAAAATATGAGGCAAAATCTGGACATTCTGCAAAAATCTGGACAGTTGAGAGGTATGATTATAGTCCATAGTCAACATCACTGGTGCATATTGGAGCAGAAATTTATATAAAGTATACTTGCAAGCCAAAGCTCTTAAAACGCAGTTTTACTGAGACTGAATTGTAAAATCACTGTTGGTCCAATAAAAGTTATTACATCATTTCTTTATTCCAGTAACTTTGTGTTTACAAAACTCCGTAGTAATTCATAAATATATGTACACAGTGAGGCAAGATCATACATGTGGTCTTGCCCCACTGTCTAGGCATTGTACTCAATGAGCAGAGTATATATTCAGACTAGTCCTTTCCCAATCATATGTGATTCATAAAGGCGTGATTGTAGTACAGGCTGGTCCCACTGGGGTAACCTATTTGTACAATACACTGGTGCTGCTGATAAAAGTGAAAAGATCCCCCTTCACTGTTATTCTCTTGATCAGCACACAGGTGCTTTCATTTTAGAGCTAGAAAAAGGGTTAGGTCGGGGGACAGATTTATTGTGTGTAAGTGGGTGTGTTTTAGGGTTAGGGTTAGGAAAGGGAATATAGATTTAGTGTGTGTGATCAGTATGCTGGAGGGATAGGTTCCTGACTCAGAGACTCCCCAGACTCTGGAATAGACTGCCCATACATGTCAAGCAGAGCTCCTCTTTGGCCCTCTTCAAAAGCAACCTTGATGATTGGATGGGAGATAGGAAATTCACCCTGGGGATCATGTCAGTCACCCTGCTAGACAGGGGTCCAGGGAAGTAAATATTGTGGGAAGAAATAGCCAGGGAATTGTTATGGCTAGGCTTGTATAGGCCCTAAGGCTGATAGCCTAGTACCAACCTATGAACCTATGTTTTAGAATTAGGGTCACGTAAGGGGATAGATTTCATGTTGTGTGTGTGTGTTTGTGTGTGTGTGTGTGTGTGTGTGTGTGTGTGTGTGTGTGTGTGTGTGTGTGTGTGCATGTGCGTGTGCGTGTGTGTGTGTGTGTGTGTGTGTGTGTGTGTGTGTGTGTGTGTGTGTGTGTGTGTGTGTGAGCGCGTGCGTGTATGGGTGTGTGTGTGTGTGTGTGTGTGTGTGTGTGTGTGTGTGTGTGTAGTGGAGGTGTTATAGAAAGGTTTTTTTTGTTTAAAGTAATGTGCACAGTTATGTTTAAACACAGGGACAGGGTTAGGATTAGCACTCATTACAAAGGTGGAGCAGGGAGAAGAAGCCCAAAGCTTCAAGCCATCTATAGGAGGGTTAACTTCCAGTCTGATTTTTGCCTTCAGATTTACCTTCTCTGGAGACTGCTTAATACATTCTTTCCTCAACCATGGACTCAGCAGGAAGGAAATCTGCAATCTTGAGGAACTACCAAAGGCAGCCATTCTCACTCAATCTGTTTCTGTACTGAACCGTACTATTCTCCTTTCTGGCCCATTCTTAGAAGCTAGCAGCTACATCACAAAATCCCATGGTAGCAGCCTAAGTAGGAACCACGATGCCACTATATGTGTGTGTGTGTGTGTGTGTGTGTGTGTGTGTGTGTGTGTGTGTGTGTGTGTGTGTGTGTGTGTGTGTGTGTGTGTATATATATATATATATCTATATATATTTATATATATATGTATATATAGATATATATATATATATATATATATATATATATATATATAGATAGATAGATAGATATATATAGATATATATATATATATATATAGCTACTAATCGTGTCACAGGTATCATTTATTATTTATTACAACCTCTGGAAGAAATGAAGATGGTGTAGGATAATGCTGCATTTTTATAGGACTTGTGCTGGGGCATGTGCCAGATGATGCCAGGGAACCAGAAGGGCAGAGCTGGTATTAGTCTACCAGTGGGTGACTTCTGCCATCTTGAAAGTCAGACCTAATGATGCCTGACCTAAGTGAATGCATGCAGAATGTGTAGAATAACACTACAAAAGTCTCTTCATTGAAGAGCCGCTGTTCTGGTGAGTACTTCACATGACAGTACTTTACTTTGTAGAAAGAATGCTTGTACCCTGGATCTTTTTGTATGTGGGAATGTTCCTTTTATCTTTCATATGTTTGCCAAATGTTATTGCCTTTGAGCTATGTTAGAACTCAGCAGATAATTTAAACAGACAAAAATGTCAATTATGATACTGAGTGTCTTGTTATAACTCTTTAGAAAGTGAAGCTTTCCAGAGTCATATAGTTTATTGAGGTAATGCAGTGAACTGGAGAGTGTCATTTATTTTATTTGAAAACTGATCTTCTTTGGATCATTTGTTACAGCTTCATGCAGTTTTTACACAGCCAAAAAAGTAGCTACATACAATACTCTGCTATCTAATGACTGTCTATGCTAATTTCGTTATGTATAGATTAAACTGACTCAGTTGTGTGGTAAAATACAGCTTTGTATGACAATGGGAGATTTTAAGCATAATTCACCTGTTCTTTCTAGAGCACATTAAAGAGGGAATAATTGTGAAAAACGTCAGCACTGTCAGTAAAGTGACAGTGAAAAGGAACTTTCTGCAGTGGTTGCATTACTCAGCCTAATGTTCCCATCTGTCAAAAACAGAAGCAATGAAAGAAAACACAATGCTTATTGCTTTATTTATCACAGCTTGATAGATTGCTTAAATGAAAGACTGATCTTGTTTTTAATGATCTAATAAAAACATACTGAGTGACATACCTATTTCCAAATCTAAAATAAAAGGTGAAAAACAAAGTTATACAAGCTGGTGTTTGTTTATTAAAACAATCAGCCAAACAAATCAGATATTTAAATTATTACTCATGCAAAGTAAATACAGCTGGCATATATATATACAATATCTTAACAGTTTATATTATTTTTCTAAATGCCTTATTGAAGTTTTACAAATGCAGAGTAAAATACTATCTCAAAACATTTTTCTTATTACTGAAAAACATATCTGTTAAGACATCCAGCACAGTTGATGATCTTGTGAGTAAAATAACTTGTAGTATATTGTATGCGCCAGTACTTTCATAGGTTTATGGTTCATAGGTAGGTACTAGGCTATCAGCCCAAGGGCCTAAGTAAGCTTAGCCAACAAGATTCCCTGGCTTACGCCACCCAAAAAAGTTAATTTCCTGAGCCCCTGTCAAGCAGAGCCACAGATGTGATCCCGGGGTGTATTTCCTATTTCCCATCCACTCATCAAGATTTTTTCTTGAAGAGTGCTAATGAGGAACTTTGCTTGACATAGATGGGTAGCTTGTTCCAGAGTATAGGAAGTCTCTGGGACAGGGATCTATCCCTCCAGCATGCCCTGTTTATTGTAATGACAAGGTTTAGTTCCCTAGAGCGTGCAGCTCAGAGGGATTGGGATTTCTTTAGGTGTAGCATGTCCAACAGCTCTGGGTTTAACATAGCTTTATATGTTAGGCAGAGATCTCCCTGCAGTAGGCGATATGCTACAGAGTAAAGCTGGAGGTTTTTGAAACGGTCAGTGTAAGGCATCTGTTTGAGACCAGTAATCCTCTTTGTGAGGTACTTCTGTGGCCTTTCCAGCTGCTGCAGATGTCTTGTGAGGTACATTCCAAAAGGGGTTTTGTACTCTATAATGCGTCTAATGAGTGCCGAGTAGAGGGGGAACAATGATCTCTTTTTTCTCTGAATGAGAACCCTTTTGTGATGAGGTGTGCCACATAGAAGGATTTCTACTGTCCACCTGGGTCCCAAGGTCTCTTATCACACATTCGGTGTTAAGCAGACTTCTGTTTATGTTGTAGTCATGATGAATGTTTACAAATGAGAGAAAATTCTTGGAAAATGTTAATCACTAAGACAAGTATACTTAAATGTGTTTTGCTTTTTAACCCCTTTTTTCTTAATAATAATTTTATTATTTCTGACATATTTTCAACAAGCACATAGTAATAGAACCGTGGCATCAGGATAACACAAGACATTTTCTTTCTCAACTAAAGGAACAAAACTCCTCTAACTATAAGGTACGGGTATGAAGATGTGTTAAATACGACAAAAAAAAGTGAAAATATGCAAATTGGAGAAAGCAGCATTTCAGCAATAAAACATTACTGTGGATTTCTGTTCCATACTCAAAATAAAATTTTTAGCAAGCACATTACATTGCATAAAGCTGAGCTAATTACACTACACTACTGCACAATGATTTCAATAATACAAAACGTATATGTTACTGTTTTCATTAAGATCCCAGTCCTTCAAGGTCTATTGAAGTGCTGACAGTTTAAAAAAAAGGCTTAGGTGTCACAGTATTTCCATTATTGTGAAGAAGTTAAAAAATAGCCAGAGATGTCCTTCCGATTCTGCAGATCAATAAAATGAATGTGTGGTTTCTTGCCACTTGAGAAAGGGTTCTAGCTGGTGGCTAAGCTGAAATAAATGTTATTTCTAGGCAAGAGCTTAAACCATTAATTTTCATTCTAATTTATGGCTCTCAGTAGAGTGGATAGTATGTTTAAGCTTGTGAACTCCTGTCAGACTTTAAGCTCCCTTCATCATTCTAACTGCATGCTCAATATTATTTTGATCTGGAGTCCTATATGTTCAGCGCAGGCTCTTAAAGGGAACATAAAACATTTTGTTTGCTTTTTTAATGTAGCAATGAGTTTGGGGATTTGTAATACATGTTAGTTTCACAGCACATTTCCTATTTCCTCATTTTAAACATCTTTCTTTACCTTATTTATTTAATTATTTATTTACTACTCGCTTACTTATTGTCATAAGCTGGTGGAGGTGCTTGTGCAAAAAAAAAAAAGTTTGGAAAGCATTTTGTATAAGCAAAAAATGGTAATATAAATACACATATACATATGTGTACTAAGAATGACCCCATACACATACAAATACATGCACACACACACACGCACGCACGCACGCATGCACGCATGCACGCACACGCACACACACACACACACACACACACACACACACACACACACACACACACAAATTGAAACAACCTCTAACCAAGCAGCCACACAGATTTCCCTACAGGACATACAGATAACGATTTTTGCAAAGCCATAATCCCCTCCTTCTCCAACCTGACTTAGTATGATTCTGTTAAAAGCAGATTCAATATGCTTAACCGCATAAATATTTTTGTAGAGTGCAACAATCGTGTATGAAGATTTATCTGTCAATATAGCTTTCCCTCTGACTTAGCTAAAGAGTTTGACATTATAACCCATGTTAGAATGAAACATAAACTCAGGAATCTGATAAGTTAATGAATAGTAACCATTTGAAATATTGTGATCTGCTACAGCATGTCCTAAAACACAGAGACCAAATGGCCAAAAAAGCGAACTTACATATATGAAGTCTAAGATGGCCATTTGTAGGAATATTCCCTTTCTCCGAGGTATGGCAATCTCAGAATTAGTATATACAAGTTCAAGGGTATGGGGGGTACTTGTCTTTCACATTTGGAGGGGTGAAAGAGGGGCTTTCCCCTGCAAAAAATAATTATAAAAGAAGAGTGCTGTTCAAGATGTGCTCTTTTCCTGCATTTTTGATTTTTTTTTTTTTTGGCATGTTGGCACTTGGCATTTTGAGTGTTGACATTTCAGTCACATACCTTAATGAAGCCATAGGAACCTTGTACCCACAGTTACCTTCATGGTTATACGCAACAGGTAAGAATAGAAGGACTTCCATCCTCACCATTTCCTCTTTTTTGTGGCATCCTTCAAGATTCTGTCCTGAAGCCATTCCTTTTTGAGATTTTTTTCTCAGATGTCAAAACTGACTACAGTGTCTGGATCTCCAGATATACAGATGAATGCATACTTAAAAGCATTATGTTTAAACCTGCTAATACCACCTCCCTTCAAACTTATGAACATTGTGTTTAACTTTGCTAAGACCACCTCCCTTTAAATTGCACTTAACAATGCAAGGAAATGACATCGACTTCAACGTAAAAAAAAAACTGCAGCATTCTGACATTTGCCACCCCTGCCCCATCCCAACCTCCAGCTTTAAACACTAGGAGTGAACAACTAAATGTTGACAAAATATTAAGAAAAAAACATGGAGACCTTGCAGATGATAACCTCTCACTTGATATGTAGCTGCTGCCATCTGCAAAGCAAACACAGTTGCCTACCTGAGTTGTAGAATACTACACCATGTTCTGTAAACTGCACAGATGGCATCTAGTGCATATGAAGAAGGTATAAAGATTCCTCACAAAAGTAACAAGAGAACTTCATGGGTTGTATTCTAGCCAAAGATTACAGAATCTCTTGCCCTTCTTTGCATCTTATCACCTGTTTACAAGATACATATGCCTGTGAATCATTAAAGGTCCTCTTACTAGGTTTAAATTACCCCTGGTGAACTGAACACAAGTGAACACACAATCTCAGTAAAAATATCAACCAACCCATGAAGCATGACAATTTCATATCTCAGACACCCTCTCTCAATTAAACTCATCCCGTAAAGTCATATCTTCAAACAAGAAATTTTGAAGCATAACCATTTGAAATGTTGGGACCTGCTAAAGTGAGTCCCGAAACATGGAAGCTGAATATACCAGAAAAAATGGACTCATGTATACTAAGTCCAAGTTGGTCATTTCTCTGAATATTCCCTTTTCTCTGAGGTATGGTGATCTCAGAATTGGTATATATAAGTTTGGGGGGAGCTAGCCCCCCTCAAAACAGAAGTTTGAAAGAGAGGAGTGATTTTCGAGATTCACTTTTCTCCTATAGTTTCAGTCTTTTTTTTTTCGGTTTGCCAGCACTCAGTATTTTGAGTGCTAACTTTTCAATAGGGAGCCAATTTGATTACTTTTTGCTGAAGAGAGGTTATTTCCCCTGGTTGCTGTCATATTTGTTGACAGTTTCTTAGATAAATTTGTTGGTGACTCATTACATTTTAAGCAAGGAAAGTATGTAAATGATAGTTTGTTTGATATTCTTTACAAAGTCTGGGATAAAAGCAAAGGAACAGAAGCTGTCTTGATTTAATAGTCTAGAGGTGAATACATGCAGACTGAAGAGAAGAACACAGGTTCTCTTGATTCAGATGGTGGAGGAGCAGATGGTGATTCATAGGACGTTCTCTGAGAGTAAATGTTGGCTGAGATGCGTGAAGTGAATACAAAGCGGGTGAATTTTGTAGATCAAGTGAATGAAAGGGATACCAAAGTGGATGAAGCATTAAAAAGTTACTCCAATTGCACTGAGGCACTTCAGCAATAGAAGAAGATATTGAAGAAGTAGTTTACTTTTTTACATTTCTCCAAGTCTTTTGGGTTTCTAATACCATGACGAGAATGGACCCCATTCTTAAGTCAAAGTACGATTAAAGTTCATGAAATCAGCATTGTTTAAATCTTTGATGTCAGCCAGAAGTGCTCTTTGCAGCACCCACAATGTGCCCAGTCAAGGTTCAATGGGTCAAGGTTCCTTTTGAAGAGGGCCAAGGAGGCGCTCTGCTTGACATGTATGGGCAGTCTATTCCAGAGTATGGGAAGTCTCTGGGTCAGGAACCTATCCCTCTGGCATGTTTTGTTCATTGTGATGACAAGGTTAAGGTCCCTGGAGCATGTGGCTCTGATTGATTCAGATTTCTTTAAGTGTAGCATGTCCAACAGCTCTGGGTTTGACATGGCCTTGTATGTTAAGCAGAGATTGTCTCTGAGAAGAAGATATGCAATAGAGTATAGCTGGAGCTTTTTTAGTCTGTCAGCATAGGTCATCTGCTTTAGGTCTGTGATTCCTTTAGTGAGGTATTTCTGCAGCCTTTCCAGTTGTTGCAGATGTCTTGTACATACCAAATGGGGCATTGTACTCTATGATGGGTCTAATGAGGGATGAGTACAGTGGGTCAATGACCTCCTTTTTTCTGGATGAAAAGCCCTTAGTGATGAGGTGTGCCACAAAGAAGGATTTCCTGACTGTTGTGGCGATGTGGTTATCGAAGGTGAGACCACTGTCCACCTGTGTTCCTAAGTCTCATATCACACTTTCGGTGTTTAGTGTACTGCCACCTATGTGGTAATTTATGGGTACATGTTTTTTCCAAAAGGGGATAACTATACACTTCTTGGCATTGAGCTTGAGCCCATGGCTCTGGCACCAAGCATCTGTTTCTTTAAGGCTCTTTTGTAGAATATCCACATCATTTGGGGATTCAATAATGGCTCCCAGTTTGCAGTCATCTGCGAATGTTATTAGCCAGAGTCCCTTAGAGCTGGCCTGTACTTCAGAGAAGTAGATGCCAAACAAGAGAGGTCCCAGAACTGAACCCTGAGGTACTCTACTTGTCACTTGTCTGGAGCTAGATTTGGAGTCAGCTACTTTTACAGTGTGGGTTCTGTCAGTAAGCCAGTTGGCAACCCATCGAGTGACATAAGTTTATCTATGATTCCAGAGTGGGGGATGGTGTTGAAGGCCTTGGTAAGGTCTGAGGCTGTTACTTCATTCCACTTCATATCCTGTACCTTTGAACCTCTTATTCTTTATTTAACTTCTTCTATCCATTTAGCATATTTGTTATGTTCCACAGGATCTTCATAGATACTTCTCCAAAATGTATTTATTTCTTCTTTTTTGGCGGTCTTTCAATTCCTTTTACCTTATTTCCCAATTCTCTATAAAACTTTTTGGATCATCAATAAATTGCTTATTTTGTACTTTTCCTTTATATTTATTTTCTTATCTTCTAAGTTTTTCCTCCTCTGCTGAAATTTTTAGTTTGTTATTCGCAATAGTGCATGACAGATCCTGGTCTGTTCTAATACTGCACATTGCTTTTATCACATCTATTTTTCTTAGTATTTTGTTGATCTATCCCTCTTCTATTATCTTCTAACAGTGACACTTCTTGTCTTAACTGCTTTATAGTTTTCTCTATTCAATATTTCCATGATGGTATTCAATTTCTCCCCTTCCTTTACCTCACTACTCAGTGTTCTTGTGGTAGAACTTTATTAGTTATTTATTTATTTAGTTGCACAGTAATATATCCTGTTTACTTCTGTTATATCACATGGGTCTCTATGAACAGTCCTAATTACTGTGTTCATTTGTTTTATCAAACTTCTGACTTTTCGGGTTTTATTAACCTTCTGCAGTCTATTTCTTTCACTGATCTTGATATATCTGTCTATGTCTATTAAATCAAGCAACTCTTCTCTTAGCTTATTTTCTTCCAAACTAAGGGCACATCACTTGTTTTCCAATTCCTGCGGGCATTCTATAGAAAATTTTATAACAACTTCCTGTGGCACATTCTCTTCAACTTCATCCCATGTCATCTGTTGCTCTATCATATGGGAACTTACTGGCCTATCACTCCTCAGCATTGACTGCATCAGAGTTTCCACAGTTTCCTGTTCCTTCCCTTGCTGTCTAGCTTCAGGTGAATGTTTAAACTGGTTTCCTATGGAAGGCTTCAAATTATCTTCATATGGCACCTGACCTATTGCTTCCTGTTCCACTGATTTCCCTTAATTTGGATATTCATTACTCTATCCTCTTGTGGTGCTTTCTGAATTAGATTTTCTACACTGAATCATTCACTTTGCAGGTACTCCATGACCTCAGTTTCTATTTCTTTAACTTCTCCATTATTAATCTCTTTTTCTACGTTTCCCCTTTGTTTTCTTATTTTTTTGTATTTTAAAGTTGTCCGTGTCTGGATTTCTTTGTCTGTATTTCTCTTCAAATATCTTTGGTGCTGCTCTTTTTTGTATTGGTTAGTTTTGACTTCTCCTTTGCATAAATATTACACCATATCACATCTCTTTTTCTTTCCCATGACCAAATGTCTTCTTCAGATGTTTTCTGATCATCCTGTTTTTCCCTAGTTTGGGGACTCACTCCATTCTGCTGTGATGTAACCCGTGCTAGGCCTTCTACACCAAATCCTTCACTTCGCAGGCACTCCATAACTTCAACTTCTATTTTTTTTAACTTCTGCTTTACTAGTCTTTTTTTCTACATTCCATCTTTGTGATGTTATTTTTCTTATTGTGAAATTTTTCATATCTAGATGATTTTGCCTGTATTTCTCTTCGAATATCTTTGGGGCTGCCTTCTTCACATTGATTAATTTGGCTTTCTCCTTTGCATAAATATTGCACCATATCAAATCTCTCTCTTTCCCATGTCCATATTTCTTTTTTACACTTTTCAAATATCTCTTGGCTTTGTTGTTTATATTTTTCCACTTCCTCAGATGCTTCTTTTTCCAAACAAGTCAAGGTTTCTCGATCTATATACTGTTTTTCACAAATCTGTTGTATCAATGAACACAAACTTTCATTTGAAGCTTCTGACAGTTTTTCTTGCGAAAGTATTTTCCTTTCCTCTAATTTCTTTCTTAATCATTTTGTATATCTTGAGTCTGAAAATTCTAGGCTTTTTGCATAATAGTAACAATTCATAATTTCTTTCTTATCCTCAATAGTCCACTTTATCGTCTTTATGGCTCTTCTTTGGCCTATCAATGTTTGTGTTTTTTGTGGACTGCTACTTCCTTCTACAACAGGGGGCCATCGTCCCCATGGGCCTGGCCTGGCCTCATTATAGGAATATTTCTGTATTTTGATGATTCTGCATCTTTTCCAGTCCTGGCACCAGTGCGCTTAGCAGGACCGGGCAATTTTTTATCCTGGGTCTTGTGCACCCAGCTATCTTTTTTAGTTTTTAACCTACTTCTGTCCATGACATATGCTATATAAATACAGTATATATATATCAGTGTCGCCTTGGTGAGATTTTGTAAAAGCAGGGTCCACCTCGTGAAGGTACTCACCAAGACTTGAGGATGAATTCAGTTTCAGCACTACTACTCTCCTTTGCTTGCTGACGTTTCATCTCTCCATTCAGACCAGTATGAATGTACAGATGATACTACAGAAGGAAAACAAACAGACCACGAAAATGGAGCTCATAGGAAGACACTTTGAGAGACTGAAGTGCTGAAGAAAGAAAGAAAGGTGACACTTTGGTTCTTTTGATAGAAAAGTTGGTGGATTGGACTTATTTATAAGTCCAGTATAGCAAAACGAAGAGAGTTTGTCATGTTTTTTCTGGTCAGGGAGAGTAATGACAGCTTGGTAGTCATGGCATATTGTAATGCATTTTGAGACTTATGGCTTGGAAGATCAACTTTTGTTTTTGCTTTGGAGATCTAAGAAAATAAGTGTTTTCTTTGAAATGACTATTGATTGCAAGCAACATGAAAAGAGCACAGTGTTTAGCACTTCTAAGTCAATATTAGTTCATTTAAAGTTTAGACTGTTCTTTCACTTTTTCTCTCCTCAAAGGATAAAAACGTTTACTGATTGGTAAGATGCACTGCATTTGCTACAAAAATATACACCCCAAAGGACAGAACCAAGTTCAGAGGTTGTCACCCAGGTAACAAGTGATAGTGCTAATCAGAAAATGAAGGCTGCAACAGAGAAAGATGGTTTTACTTAAGAAAAAATGTAATGAGATCTGAAGTCCTTTGTCTTCAAGTATATAATGTGTCAAAAAGTTTTATTTATTTATTTATTTAACATTTGTTGACCGTGAAAGTCCGACTAGGACAGAGTCTATTTTCAGCAGAGGCCCGGGGATATGCATGTCTTTGGATTGGTTAAGTTATTTTTGCAGCTGGCAAACAAGTCCTGAGAAGCTGAGCAACTACATTTTAAGGACATATATATATATATATATATATATATATATATATATATATATATATATATATGTGTGTGTGTAAATATATATATATGTGTGTGTGTGTGTGTGTGTGTGTGTGTGTATGTATATATAATATATATGTATATATATGTGTGTGTGTGTGTGTGTGTGTGTGTGTGTGTGTGTGTGTGTGTGTGTGTGTGTGTGTGTGTGTGGGTTTGCATGCATGTGTGGGTTTATATGTATAGATAGGCAGATAGACAGATAAAATATCAGTCAGAGTAGATCCCTATATATAATATATATATATATATATATATATATATATATATATATATATATATAGATGCACAGACATAGTTAGAGACCTGTTGTTATACATAATACGTGTATATATTAAATATGTGGAGGTATAATAATTGATATATGTGGTACTATAGTTGTTTTAGGGAACAAATTTCAGGATAAGTGAAAAAGCCCCAGTGATTTGTATGCCATGTGATACACAGTTCATTTAGAGACTTCATAGCCAATATATAAACCTCTTGAAGACTAAAGCACATCTTGTTTGTCTGTGTATTTATTATGTCTCCTGCCAGGACACTAAGAATAAATGACAAAGTCTATGACATATTCCTCACACAAAAGGAAAGGTCCACCTCACAAAAAAATAAATAAATAAGAACAAACTATATAAATGATATTGGCATTATGTTTATAGGTGCAACTAGTGTGGCAAAGGCAGAGAAAGGTTACAATATCTGTCAAAGTCACAAATGTTGAGGAATTTACCTAATGTAGAAGACACCACCATCAATTCAGTGTAAGTGACATAAATGTAGCCAGGTTTGTAGGACAGGAAACAATGTATCAGTTTATCCAGAAACTCACTAATAGAGTTCACTAAGAAGTTAATATCCAAGGCAGAATTGATGGTTATATGATGTCTAACTTCTACTTGTTCATTTAAACAATCACGTCACAGGAAGTGAAAGCAAGGACAGTGTTTAGAACACAGTGACAGCTCTGACTGACATACCGAAAATCCATCAATGGCAATTTAAACCAAACAGTGAAAGCCCTGATGGACACAGTGAAAAATGTATCTATGACAAAGTGACACAAGAAGTGAGAGCCCTGAATTGCATTGTGAATATCTACCAATGAGAATGTGAAACAGATCATTTTAAATTGAGTTGCTGGCTACTGAGACTTGTCTGCATATATCAACTGGACACAAGCTGATTTAAGTATATTTTTCTACACTTATTTAAGATTTGAGTCAGTAAATATTGTGTCTCTGTCTCTCTATGGTTAAGCTGCCTGAAGTGTGAAAAAGTGTAGCCATATGAGCTCACTGAAAGTTGTTAGACTGCTTTGAAATGCCTTTGTTAGTGTTAGTTAGCTTGGGGGATTCTACTAGCATTAAAATCTGTGTTGGTTATATTTCTAGTAATCATTTTAAATCAAGTTGATGGCTACTGAGGCTTGTCTGCATATATTAACTGGACACAAGCTGATTTAAGCATATTTTTCTGCACTTATTTAAGATTTGAGTCAGTAAATATTCTGTCTCTGTCTCTCTGCAGTTAAGTTGCCTGAAGTGTGAAAAAGTGTAGCCATCTGAGTTCACTGAAAGTTGTTTGACTGCTTTGAAATTCCTTTGTTAGTGTTAGTTAGCTTGGGGGTTTCTGCTAGCATTAAAATCTGTGTTGGTTACATTTCTAGTAATCATTTTAAATCGAGTTGCTGGCTACTGAGACTTGTCTGCATATATCAACTGGACACAAGCTGATTTAAGTATATTTTTATACACTTATTTAAGATTTGAGTCAGTAAATATTGTTTGTCTTTGATTCAGTAAATATTGTGTCTCTGTCTTTCTGCAGTTAGTTCCCCACCTCCCCTTCCTGTTTCTTGTTGTGGTGTTAGTCATGGTGGCTTTGGAATTGCCTGTCCCTGATATAAATCTCTTTTTGCACACTCCTCCTGGACCCATCTCATTTGCTCACTCATCTGAGTACAGTGAGATCATAATTTTGATTTTGGATACTCCTACCAGTCCCATCTTCTCTGCAGTGTACAGAGAGAGCACTTGGGAAGGGCATTCCCCTATAGTATCTTAATCTGCTCTGTTTCCTCCGTCTCAAAAAAAATTTGCACTTCATCTGCCTTACTGTATTTGTGTTTCTTCCTACTTTATTACCTTATTTTGCTTTTGCCTCTTCTTAAAAGTACTCAATTGAATTTATTCTGCTGCCTTTATTACTGCTAGTTAGTAGCCTGATTAAATTGTAACTGTTATTCTAAGGCCCTTGGTTTAAGCACTTGGGCTTCAAACCAGTTGTTTTACATTAAGAAGGTTTGTGGTCTGCACTGTTGTGGCAGGACAGGTAGCGTACATCCTTCTAAGTTGGGAACTGCTGATTGAAGGCTCAGTGTCTGTTATTCTAAAAGTGTATTAGTTCTGGGTTAAGGACTTGGGCTTCAGGCCAGTTATTTTACATTAAGAAGGTTTGTGGTCTGCACTCTTATGGGAGGAGAGGCTAGATTCTGCCCTTCTGAGCTGGGAATTTCTGGTTAAAGGCTTATTGCGCATGCTTACTTGAACTGTTTCTTTCTGAAATCAGTACGCCTTGTTTGCTGTAGCATAGACTAGATTCAGGCCGGCTGGATCTAGCTTTGTTTGTATAACTTGTGTACTGACCCAGGCCATCTTTTTTGGATAAGGTTTCTCTGTACCCTAGTGGCAGGACTGTGCAGTTAGAACTTGTCTGACTGAAGACTGCAGTTTTAAGTTTTTTAACTGGTTAATTGGGTAAAGTGTTGTTTTGATTGCATCTGCTCTATTTTCTGGACAAAAAAAAAAAAAAAATATATATATATATATATATATATATATATATATATATATATATATATATATACTTGTTTCTCACCTTTCTGAACTAGTATAGTCCAGTTTTCATGTTATTGCTGAATCCAGGGCTGTGTTACAAGTTTCTGTGTTGCCATACCTTCCTTGGATAGAAGGAAGTTTCTCTGTTCACCTGTGAGAGACGGGAGCTTAGAGCAGGCTATCTGTCCCTGGAGGAGTGGTTTCAGCCCAGAAGTTAGTAGATTATTGGCCTTTTTGGGCTAATTTTGATTGGATCTGCTCTATTTTCTGAAAAAATATATATATACTTGTTTCCCGCCTTTCTGAACTAGTATAGTCCAGTTTTCAGGTTATTGCTGAATCCAGGGCTGTGTTACAAGTTTCTGTGTTGCCATTACCTTATTTGGATAGAAGGAAGTTTCTCTGTTCACCTGTGAGAGACGGGAGCTTAGAGCAGGCTATCTGTCCCTGGAGGAGTGGTTTCAGCCCAGAAGTAAGTAGTTTATTGGCCATTTTGGGCTAATTTCTGTCTCTTTCACTTCCCTGCTATAAAAACCTCATTTGCACAGTTTTTATGCTTGTATTCCACTCAGCAAGTGCCTTCCAGGTGTTCTGCAGACTCTACAGCAGCAGAGAGACAAAAGAGTGACTTTGGAGTGATTAAATATCACTTTTCTGCTTTTCTTGCTGTCTTAACTAATTCCGCCTAAAACGCCAGTTTTTTTAGTGAATCTGTGATTTAAAAAGTTTGTTATTGTATACAACTCTGCACAGCTCCTCATGGTGTCCTGCAGAGTGATACAGGCAACAGAGGGACCCAAGAGAGACTCTTCCAGATTTAAGTATTTTTTTCTCTGTTTTTTTGCTCCGACTATCTTTTCCCACCTAAAAAGTGAATTTCTAACTGATCTGTGCTTTAAAAAGTTTAAATTGCATTTGCCTTCTGCTTTTTACAGTCTTTGCACTTGTTTTATATCAATTTAAGTTGTTTTTGTATTGTATAACTGTTGTAGGCTACACACTAAAGTGCGCTAACCTGGTTATAGCATTTACAGTGTTTTCTGTGTGTTTTTCTGCTGTTTCCTGAAAAAAAACAAAAAAAATTCTCTTTTCCCACCTTTGCTGAACTAGATTAGTCCAAATTTCAGGTTTTGCTGAATTCCGGACTGTGGTATTGTTTCCTGTGTTGCCCATATCCTTACTTGGATAGGGGGGAAGCTTGTCTGTTCACCAGTGAGAGTGAGGAGCTTTGAGAAGCCTGTCTGTCCCTGGAGGAGTGGTCTCAGCCCTGAAACTAGTAGCTTATTGGCTGTTTTGGGTCAATTCCTATCTCTTTCAGTTTCACTGCTTTAAAACCCGCATTTGTGTGGTTTTGAGCCAGTATACAACTCAGCACAGCTCCTTGTGGTGTCCTGAAGAGTGATATAGGCAACAGAGAGACCCAAGAGAGACTTTTCCAGATTTAAGTATTTTTTTCTCTGTTTTTTTGCTCCGACTGCCTTTTCCCACCTAAAAAGTGAATTTCTAACTGATCTGTGCCTTAAAAAGTTTAAATTGCATTTGCCTTCTGCTTTTTACAGTTTTTGCACTTGTTTTATATCAATTTAAGTCGTTTTTGTATTGTATAACTGTTGTAGGCTACACACTAAAGTATGCTAGCCTGTTTATAGCATTTACAGTGTTTTCTGTGTGTTTTTCTGCTGTTTCCTGAAAAAAACAAACAAAAAAAAAAAACAAAACAAAAAAATATATATTCTCTTTTCCCGCCTGTGCTGAGCTAGATTAGTCCAGATTTCAGGTTTTGCTGAATTCCAGACTGTGGTATAGTTTCCTGTGTTGCCCATATCCTTACTTGGATAGGAGGAAGCTTCTCTGTTTACCAGTGAGAGTGAGGAGCTTTGAGCAGCCTATCTGCCCCTGGAGGAGTGGTCTCAGCCCTGAAACTAGTAGCTTATTGACCGTTTTGGGTCAATTCCTATCTCTTTCAGTTTCTCTGCTTTAAAACCCGCATTTGCAATGTTTTGTGTGATTTTGCACATAACGCAGCATCGGGCAGTGCCGCTTAAATGGGTTTAAACTATTCCCATCTCCACAAAGTCTGCTCTTCACTTTTTCCCTTAGAACTGTTCTAAATCTCAAAGTAAGCACTCTATTTTCATTCTAAAGCCCTGCACTTGCTCGTATAAGTAATCTTATAAGTAAGCACTAATAAACTAAAGCACTACACCCTCTTATACTCCCTTTAAGTACTTGGCTCCCTATTGGTCCTTTTTGATCAGTCAAAAAGTAGTTCCTTATACTATTCTGACATGTCCAAAAGTCACTTTCGGGTTTACTCTCCAGTCCAGCTGGTGAATCTGGGAATCTTGAGGCAATGTTACAACTGCCTTATGTGCACAGACCATCCTCTCCTCCTCCCAACAAGCTCAAATATATGTGAGAGATGCAACTATATAGCCAAACTGGAGGCTGAGCTCTCTCAACCGAGTACTGATGCAGTCAGTCAGGAGGAGAAGGTAACCACACACACACCACAAATCCAGTCTCACATAGACCTATCGCAACAGCAAACCAAACACATAAACACACAAAAAACATACTTGGAGGCTCTAAATAAAAATCTGCCCAAGCAGCAGAGATCTCCAAAGCAGACATCCAAGTAACCGCTACCCCACAACAATACCCATGTATCACATAGTTCACAAAGTCAGTGTGCCACACAGTCACAGCCCTTAAGGATAAACAACACACCTAATATGCTTGTAATAGGTGACTCTATTGTCAGACACACTGACGTCCCACTCACCAGGCTGAACAAGGAGAAGGTCACTGTAAGCTGCCTGTCAGGTGCCAGGATCCGCCACATAACACAAGAACTCAGGTCACTCCAAAGCAAGTACAAATATGACCCCGTCATTGTCCATGCTGGCGTGAATAACCTGAGACGTACCTCCCTGGACTACATGAAAAGAGACATAGAGGAGCTCTCTGATCATGTAGCCCAGGCCTGTATGACCCTGACCTTGAGAAGCATCTTACCCTCACCAAGAATGATGCCACAGTATAAAGACAAAATGATCAATTTTAACAATTGGCTAAAGTATTGGTGTCATTCAAAGGGGATCCAGTGTCTGTCAGCCTGGGATGACATGCTCGACAAGCCACGTTGCTTCGCTAGGGATGGCTTGCACCTGTCACCCCAGGGCTTTCAAATACTGGCTAAGGCTCTTGCCACCCCCATAGTGCCTTTTTTAGGCAAGGCTCAAAAGACAAACCCACATCCATAGACAACACAAGGAAAAAGAAACTAAGGGTAATGCTGCTCAACGCCAGAAGTCCAAACCTCAAGATGCATACACTCGAGGCTCTCCTCAGTATGGAGAATATCGATATCTGTGCAGTAACAGAAACCTGGTTCAAGGCTCCCAAGAGCACCCCAGCACTACCAGGTTATACCTCATACCATGCTTTTCAGACCCAAAACTCAGACCGAACCAGAAAAGGAGGGGGAGTATCCATATTCATCAAAGATACCCACACCTCCAGGTTAGTGGCACTGCACAAAGCATCGGAGACCATCCATGTGCAACTAACAGTGGGAAAAACTGCCTTTCAGTTTTTAGCCTGCTACAGACCACCCTCCCAAACTCAGGAACCCCACTCAGCTTTCCTGAGAACACTGGAGAATATGAAGGTCTCTCCAAACACCATTATATTGGGTGACTTCAACTACCCAAACATAGACTGGGAGCACTACTCAAGCCCCAACATCCTCGCCCAACGGTTCCTAGAATTTATAAACTCAAATGCTACGGAACAACTAGTCACCAATCCCACAAGAGGGGAAAACATATTCGACCTGATCATCACCAACACGGGGACTCTATGTTCCATACCAGAGGTATACCCCTCATTGGTAATATCTGACCATAAATTAATCTCACTGGATATCCATATCCCATCCCCACCCCCAGCCAAGGAAACCACGGTGAAGAACTTCTCAAAAGCAAACTTCACACTTCTCAAAACTGAGGTGGAATCCTTCAAAGCCCCCAGGCCAGTGGAAAATACGGCCCAAACCGCAGAATCCTTTACAAACGCATTCTATGGACACCTACAGGAATGCATGGATTGTGCTATCCCAAATAAAACCAAGACTCACTCCTCCAAAGGCAGGAGACCTGTCTGGTGGACCCCAGCCATAAATAAGCTATACAACAAAAGGAGGAAGCTACTACATGATAGAGCAAAATCCCAAAAAGGGAAGGCATCTCTGATCAGTACTAGCAAGAAACTATGATCCCTCATAAAATCATCTAAGGCCAGCTTCGAAAGAAAAAATTGCACAAGATGCTAAAGATAATCACAAGGCCTTCTTTAGTTATGTCAGGAACCTGGGTGACAACTCCCAAATATGCTCTGAGTTAGTGCAAAATGACAAAAAATACACTGAACCCACAGACATTGCCAACATCCTGGCAGACAGGTTCAGTGCAAACTCCCCCCTTCCCCCCTAAAAGAGCAAATGTCTATCCCAACAGAGTGCAGCCTCCCTGACATCACAGATGCACAGGTGAAAGCTGCCCTCTCCGAAGCAAAAAGCACAGCATCAATGGGACGGGGCGGTGTCCCGGGCTGCATCTTACATGAGCTCCAAGAAGAACTGAACCCTCACATAAAGTCACTGTTCAATCTCAGCCTTACTACAGGATATGTACCCAAGGAATGGTGTACAGCAACAGTGGTCCCACTCAATAAAGGTGGTACCACAACAGACCCTGGAAACTATCGCCCTATAAGCCTGACTAGCCTGGTCTGCAAAGCTATGAAGCGTATCATCATGGAACTGATAAACAAAGACATTGGGAACCTCCAAACACTGGATCCTACCCAATTCGGCTTTGTTAAGGGCAGATCTTGCCTCTTGAACCTGGTCGATTTCTTTGAAACATTCACCAAGGCCATAGAAGAAGGGAAGGTAGTCCACACAGCCTACCTGGACCTCGCAAAAGCCTTCGACACAATACCCCACTCGGGCATCATAAATAAGCTCACTAGCTTAAATATCAACCCCTATGTCACAAGATGGGTTGCAAACTGGCTCAGGGATAGAACCCACATGGTCAGAATTGCAGGTGCCATGTTAGACTCTAAACAATTATAAGTGGCGTCCCACCTGTCTTGTTCTGTATATATTTCCCTGAGGTACAGACTAACAGGGGAGGACTATGGCTGACCAAGTTCACAGATGACTGCAAACTGGGTGCCATAATCGACTCACTGACTGACACAAGCATCCTCCAAAGGGGTCTCACAGAGATGGATAACTGGTGCCAGAGCCATGGCCTAAAGCTAAATCCCAAAAAGTGCATAGTCATCCCCTTTGGGAAAAACAAAGTGCCCACAAATTACCACTTAGGTGGTAATCCATTAAGTACGGAAGAAATAATTAGGGATTTGAGGACCCAAGTAGATTGCAATCTCTCCTTTGACAATCACGTTAGAAAGACCGTCTATATAGCCCACCTTATCATGAAAGGGTTCACATCTAGATCAAGAGAGGTCATTGTGCCCCTCTACTCATCACTCATCAGGCCCATAATTGAATACAATGCCCCATTTGGGATGTACCTTACCCGACACCTGCACCAACTGGAAAGACCCCAAAAGTACCTCACCAAGAGGATCAAGGGACTCAAACAGATGCCCTATGCAGTTAGGCTAAAGAAACTCCAGCTCTACTCGGTTGCTTACCATCTACTCAGAGGCGATCTGTACCTGACGTATAAAGCCATGTCCAACTCAGAATTAATGGACATGCTCCACCTCAGGAAATCCAAATCCCTTAGAACTACACACTCCAGGGACTAAAACCTCAGCACAGAAATAAATAGGACATGCTGTAGGGACAGATTCATATCCCAGAGGCTCCCCTCACTCTGGAACAAAATCCCAATCCATGTCAGGCACAGCCCCTCAATGACCCTCTTCAAGAGAAATCTAGACGAGTGGATGGGAGATTGTTGGTTTACCCCTGGGATCTCTTCTGTGTCCCTACTAGACAGAGGCACAGTAAACTAACCTTAAAATGGCTATCTTCTGTGACCTACTATACAGAGGCACAGTCAACTAATCTAAAAGGGTGGCGAAAGCCAAACACACTCTGGCTAGGCTTATAAATGCCCTAGGGCAGATAGCCTAGTATCAACCTATGAATCTATGAGAACCCTGACTGCCAAAATCCACCAGTGACAATGTGAAACACATGCTAACAGTCTTGACTGTGAAAATCCACCAATGACATTGTGAAGAACATACTGAGAGCTCTGACTGTCAAAATCCACCAATGATAATGTGAAGCACACACACAATGAGAGCTGTGATTGTGAAAATCCACAAATGACATTGTGAAGAACATACTGAGAGCTCTGACTGTCAAAATCCACCAATGATAATGTGAAGCACATGCTGACAGCCTTGACTGTGAAAATCCACCAATGACATTGTGAAGAACATGCTGAGAGCCCTGATTATGAAAATCCACCAATGACAATCCGAAGCCCACACAATGAAACCCCCGACTTAGAGCCTTATGACTAGCCACAAAAACAACTGAGTCTCGTCTAAAAAAAATACATTTTCTGAAGATGGCAGTCTGTGCATAGAAATGCTGAGAACAGCCTGGTATATCTTATAACTTGATCAGTCCAGCTGGTTCATCTGCTGGTTAATGGATGACATCTTCTGGATGAAGCATTCATCTGTCAGCAAGTTTACACTATTCATTTGCTGATGTCCATGCCTAGTGATAGCCAGATACTTCCACTGCTGTATGCTCTCACAGCTCAAAAAAACAAGTTAAGAGTATGAATGTCTTCTAAGTAACCTGCCAGATTTGGCTCCAGAATACACATAGAGCTCAAGCCCAAATATGACTTGTCTCACTTGGACAGGATAACAATCACAGTATTTAAATACAATTTTCCTAGATATGATGGCTGAGAGCTGCATATTTTATTCAGAACAGATTATCTGGATACAGATGGGGAGTATTTCAGGCTGCTATTTAAACACCTGATCACCCTTGTATTTGTACACCTGAGAACTATGTTATCATCTTATAACTGCATCAAGCCTGCCTTCCCAACATATTCCCATACACTTCTAAAGTGGAAGGAAGGCAATTATTTGCATGGCAAATCACAATGCATGCTATATGCTTTTCAAAGATAGAACATGCTCCCCTTAATATTTTGGTTGGTTTAGGACAACTGTAAGAAAGATGCTCCTCAGATCTATAACTCCATTGAGGCATTGCAGTACTAGCTTTAAAGCCTTCTTAGCATCTAGCAAGTGCTCCTACATGAGTTTCTCAAGGTCATTTAGGCACAGCAAGGCAGCATTGTGTCACTGGACAGTTCAGCAGGCAAAGATGAAAAGATTACTCACTACAATGAAACATTCTATAAGTAGAAAAAAGCCACTTACCTACAAGTGATCACACATACCTGCATACTATGAATTACATTTGAACTATATCCCTAGCATGCACAAATCAAAGCCTGAGCTGTAGTTTAAGATCCGCTTCCTCATCTCTTTACTACATATGGATGCAGTAGTGGAGCAGCAGTAGCACTGTCGTCTCACAGCAAGAGGTTCGCCAGTTCGATTTTCAGCTGGAGTGCCTTTTGTGCGCAGTCTACCATGTCCTCTCTGTATTTGTATGGGTTTCCTCCAGGTGCTCCATTTTTGTCCCACATTACAAAGGCATGCATCTTGAGTGTTCCTCCCCAGCCTCTGCTGAAAATTGACTTTGTTCCAAGTTGGACTTTCTCAGTAAACAAATGTTAGATAAATAAAAAAAAAATATATGCATTCATAATACTATACATCCAAGCTGGCAACTCATACTTCTGCTGACCGTCTCTGTCCATGCAACTACATTGTGTTTGTCTGCTTAGCATGCTGTGTTTCTCAGGTTTTATGTGTGTGAATAGTTCATTCCAGCTTTTCCAGCATCATCCTTGCATGTGTCAGCCTAGTGTGGTGGATCCTGTTAATTTTTATGATATTTACAAGCCTGTGGAAAAGATGTACAGGTAACATGTCCCACCAAAGTACAGAGCAAGTAACTCATAAAATCAGTATGGAACACCAAATGCCCTAAATGGTAAGTAAAGAATGTGATGAAAATTAAAATGTAAAACAGTACTATATGGAACTAATGGTGTGTATGAGATATTACATTTTTTAAATAACTTAAAGTCTATTTTTTGCAGGAAAAAATATATTTATCTGAAACCTGTGGTGCCAACAATCAGAATTTACAGAATGGTTAAATTAAACATATAAAATGTCAAATGGGTGCATTAAACAGCTACCTGTCAAAGTGTGAAACCTGCTAATGTGAGTTTCGGTACTTCAAATGGTAAAATTACAAATTTCAGGAAAAAATTCTGAAAATTACTGCTATTCCTTTATAGTTTGATGCCCCTCTGCACCACTGATTTTGGAGGCTGTCCTTCACACCCTGACTACTTGTATATGCTACATCTGAAATCTCTGTACCTCAGAGTAAGGATGCAATTCTGAGATACTACAATCTGAGCATTAGTGTATATTCCTTTGTTCCCAACTAAATTCTTGCTGTTCCAAGGAAGCAATAATGACTTCTGAGCTTTAAGCAGGTACCTGTATTAAACAAGTACTTCCTTTTCTTCTTCTATTTGCCTTTTTATAACTTGTACAGTTGTCAGTAATCATAAAACACAGACTAAGTGATGCTAACAGTAGAAATTTATTACAAATAATGGGAAAAAAGGACTCTGGGCTGAATGATGTTGAGAGTTTGACCAATAACTCAGAGACCTTGAGATGAGCCTAAAACTTAAATGTCACACTCAAAGCCAGAGAGTTTTTTGCTAGATGTGAATTTTGTTATTTTTAATCCTCCTAAACATTTTTGAGTAATGTATACAGAACTGATGCAGAGATTTGTTGCTGGCATTTTAAGACAAGTTATATTTAAAATATTAATGTGCTCATGATGACAAATGATTACAAAGTTTATCTAAATAATTTATAAAATGTTAAGATACTTGGGGTATTTACATTACCCTGCACTTTACTCCAGTTTTGTAGTACTCCACAAATCCTACACAACTCTGACAACCTCCTGTTATGCTGCTCACCATTCATCCTCACTGTTGCAGAACATTCCTTCACAAATTAGGTCCTGCAGCCTGCTACCAAGTCTCCAAAATTAAAGCTTCCTGTCCACTAAAATTTAAGACTTTAATCAGGGGACCTTAAACTAGCCTCTCAATGCAAGTGCTTTGAAATTCTTGGCTGATAATCCTATCTGCCTTGCCCCTATTAGTTGTTTAACAGTTATTTGCTCTGCTCTTTCAACTGCTGGCTATTCAGATTAGTAGCCTCAAACATATTTACCTGTCCTTTTCTCTCCTTACTTCTCTCTGTGTCTCTTCCTTTATAACTACTTTAATTAACCTCCATGATTGTAATTCTCTGTTATTAACTGTACTCATAAGGTTTGCTCACTGTTCCCTTTATTTTTTTGTAGTATTTTTTCTCATCTGTACGCTGCTTTGTATCACAGCTGACCAGCTGTTGTTTACTTATGCTCACTGTATTTTGCTCACTGGGTTCAGTTGTACCTGAAAAGGGTCTTTGCACCCGTGTACTTACCAGTTGCTTCTAGAGATTGGTAGTACCAAGCCCACATCCCCCTGACTTTCTACCTTTTTATTTTGCCAGCCACCACTCCCTCTGAGCCCCCCCCCCCCAGGTTGAGTGAGTCAAGCGTTGGCCCCTTACTTCCATCATCCCCTACTTAGATACCACAGTGCCTGAGTTACTACACAAAGTCAGTTTTTCTGAGTTGTCCTTGTGAGGGATTTATTCATCTATGCCATAAAACCAGGCAGCAGGACATTTCTGAGTTATTGTTTGCTGTGGCATAGACTGGATTCGGGCCTGCTGGATCTAGCTTTGTTTGTGTAACTTGAGCACTAATCCAGACATTCTCTAAAGTATTCAATGGTATTTATTACTGCTTGGTTGTAACTTGATTAAAGTGTAGCTACCATTCAAGTCTTTTGGATTAAGCACTTGGGCTTCAGACCAGTTGTTTTACATTAGGAAGGTTTGTGGCAAGCACTGTGGTGGCAGGACAGGTAGCTTTCATCCTTCTAAGTTGGGAACTGCTGATTGAGAGCCCAGTGTCCAAGTGTATTAGTTCTGGTTTAGGCACTTGGGCTTCAGGCCAGTTATTTTACATTAAGAAGGTTCGTGGTCTGCACTCTTGTGGGAGAAGAGGCTGGACTCTGCCCTTCTGAGCTGGGAATTTCTGGTTAAAGGTTTATAGTGCCTGAATATTTGAACTGTATCTTACTGAAATTGGTTCACCTTGTTTGCTCTAGCATAGACTAGATCCAGGCCTGCTGAATCTAGCTTTGTTTATATGCTTGTTGTTTGTTTGCTTGTTATTTCCTGGAAGCTAATTCCACCTAATACGCAACTTCTCAGCGCTTCTGTGGATCACTAGTGATATCTGCATTGCTTACTGTACTTATTTCCTTGTTTCACTTGAAAGAAAGTTACTGTTTGTCGTTTTTGCATTTAGTTACTTGTAACACATTGCACTCAAGTTACCTGGCACTTGCTCACTAAAGCAATTATATAAGTCAGCACTAAAAATTAAAAGCACTACACCCTCACTCCCCACTGGCCCTTGTTTTCAATTAAGGATTTCCCAATATTATTCTAGCATGTCCAAAGGTCAGTTGTCAATCCCCTCCGGTCCAGCTGGTGAATCTGGGAATCTTGAGGCAATGTTATAACTGCCTCATGTACACAGACAACCCTCTCCTCCTCCCACATAACACAAATACTTGCAAGAGATGCAGCTATTTAGCCAAACTGGAGGCTGAGCTCTCTCAACTCAGGACTGGCAAGACCAGACAGGAGGAGAAGGCAACTACACACACCACAAAACCAGCCTCACATAATGCTACCACTCCACTGAATCAAACACATAAACACACAAAGACATACTCGGAGGCTCTGAGTAAAAATTTACCTAAACAGCAGAGGCCTCCAAAGCAGACACCCAAACAACTGCTACCTCAAGACACCCCACAAGCAACACATAAACCACAAAAGCAGTGTGCAAAGCAGTCACAGCCCTTAAGGCCAAATACAACACCAAACATACTTGTCATAGGTGACTCCATAGTCAGACACACTGACGTCCCACTCACCAGGCTGAACAAGGAGAGGGTCACAGTAAGCTGCCTATCGGGCGCTAGAATCCGCCACATAACACAAGCACTCGGGTCACTCCACGGCAAGTACAAATATGACACAGTCATTGTCCATGCTGGTGTGAGCGACCTGAGACGTACCTCCCTGGACTACATGAAAAGAGACATAGAGGAGCTCTCTGATTATGTAGCCTAGGCAGGTATGACCCTAACCCTGAGCAGTATCCTTCCTTCACCAAGAATGATGCCACAATATAGAGACAAGATGATCAGCTTTAACAATTGGCTTAATGTCTGGTGTCATTCAAAGGGGATCCAGTGTCTGTCTGCCTGGGATGACATGCTTGACAAGCCACGCTGCTTGCAAGGGACGGCTTGCACCTGTCACCCCTGGGATTCGGATATTGGCTAAGGCTCTTGCCACCCCCATAGTGCCTTTTTAGGCAAGGCTCAAATTCTAAACCTACCACCCTAGAAAACAAAAATGGGAAGAAACTGAGGGTAATGCTGCTCAATGCCAGAAGTCTAAATCTCAAAATGCACGCACTCGAGGCCCTTCTCAGTATGGAGAACATCGATGTCTGTGCTGTAACTGAAACCTGGTTCAAGGCTCCTGAGAGCACCCCGGCACTATTAGGTTTTACTTCATATCATGCGTTCCGGCCCCAAAACCGGACCACACCACAAAAGGAGAGGGTGTATCCATATTCATAAAGGATACCCACACCTCCAGGTTGGTGGCAACGCACAAGCTTGGAAACCATCCAGGTGCAACTAACCATAGGCAAAACTGCTCTACAAATTGTAGCATGCTACAGGCCACCCTCTCAAACTCAGGAACCCCACACAGCCTTCCTGAAGACACTGGAGGGTATAAATGTATCTCCAAACACCATCATATTGGGTGACTTCAACTACCCGAATATAGACTGGGAACATTACTCAAGCCCTAACTTTCTAGCCCAACGGTTCCTGGAGTTCATAAATTCAAATGCCATGGAACAGCTAGTCACTGTTCCCACGAGAGGAGAAAATATACTAGATCTCATTGTCATAAACATGGGGACAAAATGCTCCACACGGAAGTATATCCCTCATTGGTGAGATCTGATCATAAACTAATCTCACTGGAAATCCACATCCCGCCCCCACCCCAAACAAAAGACCATAGTGAAGAACTTCTCTAAAGCAAACTTCACACTACTCAAGACTGGTGTGGTATCCTTCAAGGCCCCTGAGCCAGAGGAAACCACAACCCAAGCTGCGGAAGCCCTTACAAATGCCTTCTATGAACACCTCCAGGACTGCATGGATCAGGCAATCCCAAATAAAACCAAGACTCTTTCCACAAAGGGCAAGCGTCCAGTCTGGTGGACCCCAGCCATTAACAAACTTTACAATAAGAGGAGAAAGCTATTACATGATAGAACAAAATCCATAAAAGGGAAGTCACCCTGATCATTATTAGTAAAAAATACGAGCACTCATAAAATCAACTAAGGCCAATTTTGAGAGAAAATTGCCATGGATTCAAAGGACAATCATAAGGCCTTTTTCAGCTATGTTAGGAACCTGGGTGGAAACTCCCAGATATGCTCAGAATTAGTCCAAAATGATACAAAATCACTGAACCCACAGACATTGCCAACATACTGGCAGACAGGTTCAGTGCAAACTTCACCCTCTCCCCTAAAGGAGAGATAACTATCCCAGCCGAGTGTAGCCTCCTGGACATCTCAAATGTGCAGGTGAAAGCTGCTCTCTCTAAAGCTAAAACACAGCATCAATGGGACGGATGGTGTCCCGGCTGTGTGCTACACGAGCTAAATGAGGAATTAAACCCGCACATAAGGCAGCTGTTTAATCTCAGCCTTACCACAGGATACGTGCCCAAGGAGTGGCGTCACGGCAACTGTGGTCCCACTCCACAAAGGCGGCGCCTCACGGACCCTGGTAATTACCGCCCCATAAGCTTAACAAGTCTAGTCTGCAAAGCTATGGAGAGGATCATAATGGAGCTCATAAACAAAGATATAGGGGACTTGCAGACATTGGACCCGACCCAGTTTGGCTTTGTCAAGGGAAGATCATGCCTTTTGAACTTGGTGACTTCTTGAAACAGTCACCAAGGCCATTGATGAGGAAAGGCAGTCCATACAGCCTACCTTGACCTTGCAAGGCTTTCGACACAATACCCCACTCGGGTATTGTAGAAAAACTTACCAGCTTAAATGTAAACCCATATGTCACAAGATGGGTTGCAAACTGGCTTAAGGACAGAACCCACAGGGTTAGAGTTGCTGGCGCTGTGACAGACTCCAAGCCGGTCACAAGTGGTGTCCCACAGGGCTCGGTCCTTGGCCCCCTATTGTTTGGCATCTACTTCTCAGAAGTACAGGCCAACATGGGAGGACTTTGGCTGACAAAGTTTGCAGACGACTGCAAACTGGGCGCCATAGTGGAAAGTGCATCGGACACGGATATCCTTCAGAAGGGACTCACGGAAACAGATAGCTGGTGCCAGAGCCATGGCCTGAAGTTAAATGCCAAAAATGTATAGTCATACCCTTCGGGAAAAACAAGGTAACCCCAAGCTACCATATAGGTGGCAATCCACTAAGCACAGAAGAGGTTATCAGGGACCTGGGGACCCAGGTTGACAGTGGCCTTTCTTTTGACACTCACATTGCTAAAGTGGTTAGAAAGACCTTCTACATTGCCCACCTGATCATGAAGGGATTCACATCCAGATCTAGTGAGGTCATTGTTCCCCTGTACTCTTCACTTATCAGACCAATGATCGAGTACAATGCCTCATTCGGGATGTATCTCACCCGACATCTGCAGCAATTGGAGAGACCCCAAAAGTTCCTCACCAAAAGGATAAAGGGACTCCAAAATCTGTCATATGCTGCCAGATTGAAGAAACTCCAGATCTATTCAGTCGCATACCGTCTGCTCAGAGGTGACATGTGCCTGACATACAAGGCCATGTCCAACCCGGAATTAATGGACATGCTCCACCTCAAAAAATCCAAATCCACCAAAACCACTAGAGCAAGCGACTTAAACCTTAGCACGGATATAAATAGGATGTGCTGGAGGGATAGATTTATCACTCAGAGACTCCCTATGCTGTGGAATAAATTCCCGGTCCATGTGAGGCAGAGCACCTCGCTGACTCTGTTCAAGAGAAATCTAGACCTGTGGATGGGAGATCGTAGGTTTACCCCGGGAATCATATCTGTGTCACTGCTGGACAGAGGCACAACAAACTAATGGGCACAGTATTTTTTCATATAAGGGGTTTGGGCTAGGCTTATAAATGCCTTAGGGCAGATAGCCTAGTATAAACCTATGAACCTATGAACAGCTGTGTCCTTTGAAAAAAAAAACAATGGCTGATGTATTGACATTTTATTTATTTATTTTTACACCCCAGATCCCAAAGCAACTTCTGCTGACCTCTGGTTTTATCCCTGCTACTCTCAAACCTGCCTTGTGTGCCTCATCAGCTCCTTTTCAGATGTTATTGCTATAACCCTTCACTAGACACTTCTTTTGACTTCTCAGAGGGCAGATCTTGAATGTTGAATAGCCAACCAGGTCATAAGACTCCACAGATCAATATAATCAATCATCTGAGTTGGATGATTTGCAGGAAGACATCATATTGAAGATGGCCAGTCAGAGTCACTAACCTGTGTAGTGACAAACAATGACATTAACACATACTCATACTGAAGATGGTTGATCAAAGTCCCTAATAAAGGGAATAAGTCACAATGACATCAGTGCATAAGATTCATGCCCTCATATGAAAATTGCTAGACTGTTTTTCCCCCTCCTTTTTTTCTTGCATACTCCATGGTAATTTTTATTTTATAAAGCAACCTATTATTGTGGATTGGTATTTCTTTTAAGTCTCTGCATATGGAATAGTGTTCCATTCCTTCTTCTTTTATGTTTATATGCTGTTCCTTTGTACACTAAATGTAATAATGTCATTAATAAAATGTTCTCCAAACACAATTTGCTATGTATTTTAACTATTTTAAGATACCAAAATACTTGTTATGTTACAGAGGTCAAGGCTAATGTCAAGGGCCTCTGGCTCACCAAGTTTGCAGATGACTGCAAACTGGGAGCTTTAATAGATTTCCCCTTTTTTAATTTCTCCAAGTCTTTTGGGTTCCTAATACTATGATGGGAATGGACCCCATTCCTAAGTCAAAGTGTGATCAAAGTTCATGAAAATAGTATAGTTTCAATCTTTTGTGTTAGCCAGAAGTGCTCTTCACAACACCCACAATGTCCCACATACTGACTCCTTCTACAATTCATATGGAGTTACATGTATCAGTAACGATTGTAAATACTTTGTATAAGACCCATTACTCCTACTACTATTGGAGCTCTCTGAGTATCCTTCTTCCACATTGCCCTCATTTCTGCCTACAAATCCTGGTATTTTATGACTCTGTGTCTCTCTCTACGTAAGACACTGTAGTCACTGGAGTGTAGCAATTTTAATGATCAATGCTACTTTTGTCTTCTTTCCGTGGACTACTGTATCTGGTTTTCGTGCATCTATTTTTTGAACTGTTGGTAATGGGCCCATGTGATATAAACTTCATCATTTTCTATAATGCATTGTGGCTTATGTTTCCAATATTTTCAGCTGTTTCAGTATTATAATATTTGCACAATCCGCAGTGCAACAGTTTTGCCACATTATTATGCCTTTCAATATACAGTCCTTCCGCCATTAGTATATCACAACCAGCAACAAGATGTGTGACTGTTTTCCAATTCTATTTTACAAAACCTACATTTGTCTGTTTCTCCCACATGTTCAATGGACTTTGTAAACTAACAAATAAGACTTCTTGTGAAGTCCTGTAAAGGAAACTATGAATCCAAATTAGCATCCTCAACTAAGGACAGCCATAAGGTGTTCTATAGTTACATCCATAGCCTAAAAGGTAAAATCTAGATTTGCTGAACTGGTAGTTAATGGTACCACATATACTGAAACCTGCTGGCCGTCAGTTGTGTAAAAACTTCTCTCCCCTGTCTCCACCACACATACCCCATGACATTCCTTCCACCTGTCCCCCACCTTGTATCTCTAGATAGCAAGTCATAAATTACCTCTCTAAGGCCAAAAAACACAGCATCTATGGGACCTGATAGCATCCCAGACTGTGTCCTACATGGGCTCCAACAAGAATTAGCAACACCATTGGGTACTCTTTTCAGTCATAGTCTAAGCACTGACTTCATCCTAGCTGAATGGAAAATGGCCACCGTTCTCCCCTTGCACAAGTGTGGTGCTTCCACTGACCCCAGGAACTATAGACCTATTAGCCTGACTAGCCTTATTTGCAAGGCCATGGAGCAAATCATCATGGATGTTATCAACAAAGATGTAGGTAATCTCCAAACACTTGACCCTACTCAGTTTGGATTTGTCAAAGGGAGATCATGCCTGTTAAATTTTGTGGACTTCTTTAAGATAGTCACAAGAGCCCTGGATGAGAATAAAACTGTGCATACAGCCTACCTGGACTTGGCAAAGGCTTTTGACACTATTCCCCACTCAGACATTATTGACAAATGCACCCAGCTAGGTATCAACCCTTATACCATTAGGTGGGTCGCTAACTGACTCACTGATAGAACCCCTACAGTCAAAATAGGGGAATCCATATCCAACAGCAGATCCATAACCAGTGGCGTTCCACAGGTATCAATCCTGGGATCACTACTGCTCGGAATCTATGTCTCCAAAGTACAAGAAAAAACTGAAGGTTCATAGGTTCATACATTAGTACTAGGCTAACTGCCCTTGTGGGCCATTTTAAGCCTAACCAATTACCCCATGTGAGAATCAAATGCTGCACTTTGTATTTGTAAGGCAAACACCTTAACCATTATGCCAACCTCCCTTTCTGTGGCTGATAATGTTTGCTGATGACTGCAAACTGGGAGCAGTCATAGAATCCCCAAATGCATGTCAACATCCTACAAGAGGGTCTTACACAAACAAATGATGGGTGCCAAAGTCATGGCCTTCAACTCAATACAAACAAATGTATTATTACCCCTTTCAGTAAAAGAGACGTTCCTACTAACTACCACATCAATCAAAACACCTTAAGTGCACACTCAGTGGTGAGACCTAGGCACACAGGTTGACAGCAACCTTACCTTTAATCTCCATGTCTCCACAGTGGTAAGAAGGGCATCCTATATTGCTCATCGCATAATTAACAGCATTGCCTCCATAAAAAAAAGAAGTTATAACCTTCCTGTACTCTTCCCTCATTAGGCCAATAACTGAGTACAACTCCCCTTTTGGAATGTACCTTTCCAGGCACCTGCAGCAATTGGAGAGACCACAAATGTTCCTGACAGGGAGATTTCAAGGTATTCAGCATCTATCCTATGTGGATTGGTTGAAATCACTGTCACTTTACTCCGTTTCATACAGACTACTCAAAGGCGATTTCTGCCTTGTGTATAAGGCAATCTCTGACTCTGTTTTTTTGGAAATGCTGCATATCTGTAAGTCCAATGGCTCATGGGTTATTTGCTCTAAAGACCTTAATCTGTTATGTGACATTAATAGAACCTGCTGGAGGGAAAGGTTTGTCTTTCAAGAGGTTACTGCACATGTGGAACAGACCCCTAATTCACGTCAAGCAAAGTACCTCTTTGGCCCTCTTCAAGTGCAATCTGGATGATTGGATGGGAAACAGTAAATTCTTCCTGGGAGTTCCACTTGTGTCTCTCTTGAACAGGGGCAATAGGTGCTGATTGTGGAAATAAGGGCAGAATTTGGCTAGGCTTGTGAGGGTTCTAGGGCCATTAGCTTAGTAACTTCCTATGATCCTATGATCTTATGATCTAATTTGTACATAGTACACTATATTAGACTGCCAATATTAACCTTTTGTCTTTTGGTTTAAATTCACCTCTCCTTTACCATTTCTGCATTCGATCCTGATCAACATGAGGTCGTTCCAAGAGGTTTCTATACTTGCAACTATATTTATGCATTGTTTACATTTCTCACCTTCTCATCTGATCCTTCACCTTATATTCTTTCTTTTGTTTTTTGGCACATTCAGTTGCTACCTGATTTTATCTGCTTCTGGTTTGATTTCCATTCCTGCTTAACACTGATATGCGTCTGCTAAACTAAGCAGGGAAGTGATCTTAAACTTATTCTCCTCATGATTTAAAACTTTCACTACATTTGGGTCTTGTGAGGTCAGCAGATATGTATGCAGCCCTACGAATGCAGATCTATACATGTATCAATTTCGAGAAGGCCCTTACCTCCTTCAGAATGGGAAATATATAATATTGGTATACATCAATTTTTATAAATCATTTAATAAGCAAGAAGCATCCTTCTTATTTTCCTGTCCCACTGATCCAACACCTTTTGGAGCCAATCAGTTGCTCCAAAACTGTAAGTTAGGACAGGAAGAGCAAACTGGTTTATAGCTTGGACTTTGTTCCTAGGTGTCAGGGCTGTTTTTAGTATTAACTTTAGTCTTCTTAGGTTCATAGGTTCATAGGTAGGTACTAGGCTATCTGGCCAAAGGCATTTATAAGCCTAGACAGAATGTGTTAGCTTTCGACTGCCCCCTATGATTAATTCCCTATGCCTCTGTCCAATACAGCCATTGAAATGATCCCGCAGGGTAAACTTTCTGTTTCCCATCCACTCATCAAGGTTTCTCTTGAAGAGTGTTAGCGAGGAGTTCTGCCTAATGTAGATTGGAATCTTGTTCCAAAGCATGGGAAGTCTCTGGGACAAGAATCTATCCCTCCAGCACGTCCTATTTATTGTTGTGGTGAGGTTTAGATCCCTAGAGCATGTGGGGATATGGTTTTCTTTAGGTGGAGCATGTCCATCAATTCTGGGTTGGACATGGCCTTGTATGTCAGGCAGAGATCACCTCTGAGTAGGCGGTATGCAACTGAGTACAGCTGGAGTTTCTTCAGTCAAGCTGCATAGGGCATCTGTTTGAGGCCAGTGATCCTCTTGGTAAGGTACTTCTGTGGTCTTTCCAGCTGTTGCAGGTGTCTTGTAAGTTACATCCCAAATGGGGCATTGTACTCTATGATCGGTCTGATGAGTGATGAGTAGAGGGGCACAATGACCTCTTTTGATCTAAATTCTAAAATATTCCTTACTTAAAGATGACCCAGTAGTTAGGAATCTGGGAACATATGTAGACAGTAATCTGGCAGTTGACCCACACATAGCCAGGCTAGTAAGAAAATCATTCTATGTCACCCAACTTATAAGTAAGGGTATGACATCCAAGTCCAAGGAAGTTATAGTACCACTTTACTCATCCCTTATCCGACACATCATTAAGTACAATGCCTCCTTCTGCATGTACCTGACCAGTCATATGCAACATTTGGAACACCCACAGAGGTTCCTCGCCAAGAGAATCCAGGGTATTAAGAAACTGTCCTATACTGATCGCCTTAAAACCCTATCTCTATAGTCAGCCTCCTTAAGGTTACTGAGGAGCGATCTATGCCTGGCATATAAGGGATCCCCAGATCCAGCCCTGATAGATGTTTTGCACATTTGCAAAATGAAAAACACCAGAAATACTTAATCCAATGACAAACTTGTGACATAAATAGAACATGCTGGCAAGACAGATATGTGTTTCAAAGGATCTCCATTCTTTGGCCATGTGAAGCAGAGGCCATCCCTAACCTTATTCAAATGTAACTTTGACCATTGGATGGCAGATTGAAAATTCACTCCCTGTCTGGCTGTCATAGCTCTGATAGACAGCCCAACATTAAATATTCCCCAAACCAGGGACACATTTTAAATGCTGCTCTTACAAACTTAGAAAGTTGCTAGAATAACAGGTTATATATAAGCATGCATTTTCTGAAGAATACAAAGTCTGAAACTCAAATTTGTGTCATTATTTAGAGACTACAATCTTCAGTGATTTGCCAGAAAACCACACATTTTTGGAGTAGCAGACCAAACATATGATGCAAAAATCTGAACAGTTGAGGGGGTTAAGTTTCTGAAGTTACTCATAATTCTGCTGTGTGCACAAATATTTACACTCATTTCGTACCTCTCAAGTGTATCTCATTACTAGGATTGCTCTTCATTTTGAGTCTTAAAAAGTCTATGTTCCCCAAAGTTCCACACTGAAAAGGTCTATCACACATTCTGTGTTAGGAAGTTTTTTTTTTTTTTTTTTTTTTTTCTAACGATATCCTAATCCATATAAATAGAACTGAAGCACAATAATTCATCAAAAGAACTTTTTTATAATAAAAACAACCCACTCTAACCACCCAGTGAGCTTCCCCATTTTTGGAAATTGTTAGCAGGCTGTAAGTGTTGCACAGTTTTCCTGTTTATTCCAAATCATGTTCCTCATTTTGGAGAGGGAAGATTTAGTGGTGTAAGTCATATGTGTTTTAACTAGGATCTGATATATCTTTTATGTTATTACTTCCACCTCCAAAATGACGAACTCTCATAATGTGGAACAAATAAAATGTGGAACAAATAGTAACAGCTTACTAACAACTCCAGTTCAATAAGGAAGGCACAGGATGGTTAAAAGTGTTACTTTATACATATAAAAGTTATTTTCCTGAATTAATATGATTCAATACTATTTGCAATGGATATCAGTTAAAAATTCCTAACTCTGGATGTGTGACAGACAGTTTCAATGTGAAACTTTGAAGCACATGAACTTTTTAAGACCCGTAATGAGGTACACTTGAGAGGTATGTTTTACTGTTAATAACAGATGGATTGGGTTGTGATCGAAAACAGTTCCTGGATCCATCCACTGGACCATTTACCGGGTTAGCAAACCTTAATAATGCTTTCTCCCATCTCGCTAGACATTGCATTACAAGAGACAATGCTTATTTACTTCCCTTTAAGTGCTGGGAAAAGGTGGCGCATCTTAAACTTGTTAATATACTTTGAAATGATAAAAATACATGACATACAGGGCAGGATTCACGATGGCTTGCACGGAGTCTAAGAGTCGTGTAAGACTCCATGCAGCCATCGCAATCCAGGAACAGCCCAAAATCCCGTGTAAGAGATAGCTAAAACAACTCTTACATGTGCAGGGCGTGGATATGCTAATCACCCCACTTGCAGCCGAAAGGCATGCAAATGAGGTAGATTAGCGATCCACGAAGCTGAAACCAGCCCGTGTAAGAGTCGTGTTAGGTGCAGAAATGTACTCAGTTGACAACTGAGTACGTTACTGCAAATAACACAACGGAGCCATGACAGCTCCAAATAAAGTGTGCAAAAGTTGCAGTCAGCATGCCAATGGCCAAATATGTGGCCATTGGCATGTTAACCCGATGCAAACATGAAATAAAATTAATTTTTTTTTTCGGAGATCGACGATGTTTAAACGCAGCACAGCCCCGCGCAAATGGGCTGGGCTATATAAAACAGAAAAATAAAGGTTTGAAACCCACAAATGTGGGTTTTATGTAATGCATGGATTTGCAATGCAGGCACTAGCAGACCAAAAACAACATGGCCACCGTCTAGTGGTTGCTAAGGGGGGAAGCTGAGTGTAAGACATGTAACTAAGCATTAGTAGGCAATCCTATGTAAATGAGTGGTAGGATAGTGAATCATACTGTCACATAGCAAATGAGCACATTCCGTGTAGTGTAAGAGTTAGATAAGGGGGAGTAACAGAGTAGGAGATAGTTGACATCACAGGGGGGGAATGTCAGAAAGAAACCAAGCTCATTGGAGCAAAGTGGTATGTGAAAGATGTCAATCACACAGCATAAAAAGAGGAGTGTCAACAGATAAGCATGGGAAAGTCAAGAAATGGAAGGTGTACACTGTGGCCAACACCAAAGTTTCTTGCTGTGCGTGCATGCACGCGTGTGCATGCTGGGAGGCACAAGTAAGACAGAGTGAGCGCGTGTAAGGCAGAGTAAGCATGTAGGAGCCTGTGTAAAGATCTATTCACCTGTTTGCGCTGGTGTGTGCCCGTTTTACCCCAAATAAGCAGATTCTAGTCCGTGTAAGCATGTGTGCACGCGTGGTAGCCACTGTGAGCGTGTTTTCACTGGTATGCGCGCTGCTCCCCCCTGAGGAAACAAAGAGGAAAAAGGAAGCAGAAGAAATAGTAGGAAACTAGCAGGGAATACTTGTAGAGGTAGCAGGTGAAAACAATTAGAAGCAGGCAATTACACAGGCAGAATACAAGCCCAGCCCAGCAATTAAAACACTGCAAACAGCATTGCAGTATGTTTCTCTCAAGAGACACTGCAAGACAGGAGTAAGCTAGTAGAAGTGAAAACTGAAAAAGCTGCACTCAGACCAAACATGCTAGGAGCTGCCATAGCTGTCATAAGGAGACATAGGAGACTTGCTGAGGGTGGTGACAATAGAAATGCTGCCAGACAACTCACAGTGAGGAGACGGAGAAGAGTGTACAGGCCCAGGGTCACCTACCAGGGGTTACATGAGCTGGAGATAGTGGAGCGCTATAGAGTGGACAGAGACCTCCTGCAGCAAATTGTTGAGCTGTGCAGGCCACGCCTCACACACAGAACCAACAGAGGGGAACCCATCCCAGTGGAAACCAAGGTATGTGTTGGCCTAAGAATACTAGCAACAGGTTCCTTCCAGAGACCAACTGGTGATATGATGGGGATATCACAGGCATCAGCCTCCAGGGTACTGCACCAGTTCCTGGATGCCATGTCAGCACATGTCGGTGAGCATGTATATTTCCCCAATGCCCGTGAGGTATTGTCCAGCAATATGCGTCTCTTGCAGCAAATAGCGGAATACCCTGAGGTAGTGGGTGCAATAGACTGCACGCACATACGCATCAAAGCACCAGCCGGTGAGCGGGGTAGGGCCTACATTAACCGCAAGGGCTTCCCCTCCATCAACTGCCAGGTCATGTGTGATGCCCAGGGCATAATAATGAATGTGTGTGCTGGCTGCCCTGGGAGCTACCATGATTCCCATATCTGGCATTTGACACCGCTGTACCAGACATTTGCCAATGGGGACATCCCACATGGTCACCTAGTGGGGGATGCAGGTTATGCACTGGAGATGTGGCTAATGACACCCATCAGAAACCACACACACCTGAACAGGAACGCCATAATGAGGCACACGCACAAACACGTAATGTAATAGAGCGTGTGTTTGGGCTGCTCAAGTCACGGTTCCGGTGCCTGGACACATCTGGTGGAGCCTTGCAGTACTCACCAACTACATGCACCCAAATTGTCATGGTATATGCTATGCTACATAATATGATCCTGTGAAAACAGCTGCAGCAGGACCAGCATAGGGCCGGGACAAACAGCCCCCCACCATTGCCAAGGCCATCACAGGCAGAGCATGACTCGGAGGAGGAACAACCTGAGCCTGCCCCAGTAGGCAGAAGGAGGTGTGCCCAGTATGCCCTGGCCTTGGCAAAGAGGCAACGCATAGCACATGCACTGGCTCAGTAGGAACCCTGGGAATGATACCCCTCTCTGACTCACTCATATAGTAACAGGGATGCCTAACATGACACAACCAGCTCTCAAACATGTACAGGGAGTGTAGTATGTGCATCTGACAGAGGCAGCCCTGCAGCACCACCTGAGGCATGATTGCCATGTGTTAAGCAATGTAACACCATCTAGTATATGCAAACATGAAGACCCAACCTAACATCTCACCCTCACCAAGCATGATGCCACACTATGAAGACAACAAGATCAAGTACAATAATTGGCTGAGGTATTGCTGTTAGCAAGGGGGAACACATGGCTGACAGCCTGGGCTGACATGCCGAGCAAGACATGATGCCCCACCTGCTAGGGATGGCATGCACCCAGCACACCTGGCTGTGTAGATACTGGCAAAGGCTGTTGTCACCCCCACTGTGCCTGGAACAGGTAAGTCTGGAAACACAAACCAACCACCATAGGTAGCACAAGGGATAATAACCTGGACGTAATGCTACCCAACGCCAGAAGTCTAACCTGCAAGGTGCATGCAGACCAAACACACCACAGCATGGAGAATGGTAATATGTGTTCTGTAACAGAAACCTGGGCAAGGCCCAGAAGAGCACCCAAATACTACCAGGTTATGCCTCATACCATGCTCTACAGCTCCAAAACATGGAACACACAACAATAGGAGTGTGGCTACCAGTAATTATCAAGAATAACCACACCCCCAGGTAGGTACCACAGCAAGAAGCAGCATGGACTATCCATGGGCAAGTAACACTGTCTCAAACTGTGTACCTGTGTGAAGCCTGCTACAGACCACACACACAAACTCAGGTACCCCAGCCAGCCTTCCTGAAGACACTTCAGAGTATGAATGTCTCAACAAATACCAAACAAGGCACACACAAAGTATGACATAGGTGGCAATCCATTATGTATGGAAGAAGTAATCATGGACCTAGGGACACAAGTGGATGGTAACCTGTCATGTGACACTCACATTGCCAAGGTGGCCAGGAAGACCTGCTATATTGCCCACCTTAATATGAAAGGATGCACATGTAGAGCTACAGAGGTCACTGTGCCTCCATACTCTTCCCTTATCAGGCCCATACGTGACAACAATGCCCCAGTTCGGATGTACCTTACCTTACACATGCAGCAGTCAGAAAGACCCCAAATGTACCCCACCAACAGGATAAAGGGTCTAAACATTGGACATCTGCAGCCTGGCTGAAGAAACCACAGCCCAATACAGAAGCATACTGCACAGTCAGAGGTGATGTATGCCTGATGTACAAGGCCATGTCCAATCCAGAATGAATGGACATGCTCCACTGCAGAAACCCCAAATCCAGCAGACACACCACAGTGAGATATCTGAACCTCCACACATAGATTAATAGGATGTGCTGGAGGGACAGATCCATAACCCAGAGGCTACTGACACTCTGGAACAGAATTCAAGTCCATGATAGGCTGAGCTCCACACACAAACTCAACAAGAGAAATCCGGTGAAGTGCATGGGAGATAGTAGGTGTACACTGGGGGCCATCCCTGTGTCACATCTAGGAAAGTAAACCCTACATGGGCATAATATGCACATTGCAAGGGGTGTGGAGACCCACACACAGTCTGTCCGTGCTCAAACAAGGCCAGGGCAGATAGCCTAGTATGAACCTATGAACCTATGATGATACAAATTGTGCAGGACACAAAGGATTATCACACAGCTGTCCTACCTGATGGTAGGAACCATGGTGATAATCCACAGATATGCTCTACAGAACTCTAATATCACAAACAATACACCAAACCCACACACATTGCCAACAGCCTACCGAACAGATTCCTTCCAACCTCCCCACCAGCTCCTAACTGCCAAATATCTATCCCAGGAGAATGCTGGCCCCCTGACATTGCAGATGCTGAGGTAACAGCCAGCATCCACAAAGCACAGCACACAGCATCAATGGTACCAGATGGTGTCCTGGGTTGTGTCCAACAAGTACTGTAAGAAGAATGGTACAGCAAATAGCATTACTGCGCACTATCAGTCCTACCACAGGATATGTACCCAAAGAGCAGTGTACAGCAACAGTGGTCCCACACCACAAAGGGGGTGCCTGAATGGATACTGCAAACTATCACCCCTCAACCCCGACTATCTAGGTTGGCAAAGTAATGGAGAGGATGATCATGGATCCCATGAATAACGAGATTGGGTACCTACAGACATTGGACCCTACCCAGTGTGGCTGTCATAGGGCAGATCCTGCCCTTACACATGTCTGACTCATGTGAAACGTGCACCAAGCCCATTGATGTGGGGAATGTTGATCACACAGCCTATCTGGACCTTGCTAAACCCTTCCATACAATACCCTAGTTGGCAGTACAGATAAGCTCACCAGCCTAACTATAAACCCCTATGCAAGTAGATGGGTTGCAAACCAGCTCAAGGACAGAACTGAACTGGCAGACATGCTGTAGCCATGGCAGACTGCAAACCAGGTACAACTGGCATCCCACAAGGCATGGTCCTGGGACCTCTCTTGTATGCTATATATGTCACATAGGTACAGGCCAACATGGATGGACTCTGTCTGAACAGGTTTGCAGAGGACTACAAACTGGACACCATATCGGACCCTCCAGCTGACACAAGCAACCTACAAAAGGCACACATAGAAACACACAAGTGGTGCCACAGCCATGTCAACAAGCTAAATGCAGAATAGTGTATAGTCAACCCCTGTGGAAACACAGTACATGGCCAGAAATTACCACATAGGTGTTAACCCAGTAAGTACATCAGGAGCAATAAGTGACCTGGGGATACAAGGTGATAGATATCCTGCATGTGACAACCATGTGTCTGTAGTGGTTACAGAAACATACCATATACCCACCTAATCATGAAGGTAAGCACAGCTTGGTTAGGGTAGGTCAATGTGCCTCTCCAGTCATCCATCAGCAGCCTCACAATTGTATACAATGGCCCTTCAGGGATGTACCGTAGCAGACACCTGCAGCAACTGGAAAGACCACACAAATACCCCACCAGGAGGATCGCAGAGATGTAACAGATGCCATGTGTCGTCTGAGTAAAGAAACTGCAGCTCCACACAGTGCTATACTGCCTGGCTGGAGGTGAACTGTGCCTGATGTATAGAGCCATGACCAACCTGGTATCAATGGACATTTGGCACCATGTAAACACTGAATGCTGGTGACCTATGCAGCTGACAGGCCTGAACCCCAGCACAGACATAAACAGGACATTCTGTACCGATTGGTCCATGACCCAGAAGCTCACTCCACCCACGACTAAACTCCCACTACAGGATATCCAGGGAGTCCCTCAGTGACTGTCATCCAGAGGAATCATGATGACTGGATGGGAGATGGTAGGTGTACCCTGGATAACACCTGTATGTCACGGGTAGACAGAGGCACAGCACACTAACCATGACATATGTCATGGCAAACACCAGTAAATGTGTGTTGAAGGACAAACACTCTCTGACTAGCATTAAAAATGGACTAGGGCACATGGCCATTGTTTGTCACTGTCCACACAAGTTGTGGAATACATTAACAATGTCGGACAATCATGTACTATGCTGTCCATATCTGAACATAATGCAACATGGTCATATCTGCACAACTGGCCCTCAACCAGTCTGGTGTGCTCACTATAAATATTACAAGCAGTGATAGGACTGAAACCAATTATACTGTCCACCACAGTGAAAGTTCTGCACCAGTACATGATACGACAATACAACTGGTTGGTCAGCAGGAAAGGATGATGACAACTGTATGCAAACTATCCCATGGCGACCCTGCAGGCACAGCATAATGCCTGTTAGGTTCAGACACAAAGCAGTTGGGCAGTAAGAACACAACCTGATGTCCAACACTCAACTGTACATGTGATATATAGATGGCGTCCACACACAAACAGAAATGTGGTGGTCCACAGATCCCAACATAAGGAAAGGTCACACTGGGCATGCTCGCACACTTAGATAAATGAGATGTGGCAGTCAAGAAGCCATACAGACTGCGAACTGGGCATGCTCACACACTTAGGCCATGTCACAGTTCAGCAGTTGCGCACACATATCTGGCATGTATATGTGTTAACACAGGAACCTCCCACAATACAGACATCTGCCCAGTGCATACAGTGAAGTTACAACAGAGACATAAGTAAAGTACTGGATCCCACTCATATGCAAACATCTCCCACAGTACACATGTTGTTTATAGAGATAGGGAAGGCTATGGCAATAAAGACCCACAAACAGTATATGAGCAACAGATACTTGCATCTGACAGGTAAACATATGGCCGCAGAGTGCAATACTTGACTGTTGTCCCTAGGGAATACAGGAGGCTATCCACAGTGTATTTGGCATCTGCCTCCACAGTACAGTAGGCCACTGTGCCTGTGCAAAGTTAATGCATAGATATGCTCTCCCCTGTACTGATGGATAGTCACAGATGTACATACCTCTTCATCCATAATGATGTCAGCAAACTATACATATGTCAGGAGCAAATATTATACCCAGTAATGTGAATAGCGCGCTCCGCTGCTGCGTCTCTAACAAGTGTCATAACATAGTTAGGTAGGGGTTTGAATCCTGCAAGTGCCCAGTGTGTGTGTGAATGTGTGTGGGGGAGTAGTGTGTGCAATTCCATGTGTATGAGAAATGTCCCTTTTGGCAACTATCACTACACAACACATGCTGCATATTCCACTGTCTAAACACTGATGATGTCAGCACCCTATAAGTACAGCAGGAGAAAGCAATCCCCCCAGTAATGCAAATAGCGCACTCTGATAATGCATCTCTCACAAGTGTCATAACATAGTTAGGTAGGGGTTTGAATCCTGCAAGTGCCCAGTGTGTGTGTGAATGTGTGTGGGGGAGTAGTGTGTGCAATTCCATGTGTATGAGAAATGTCCCTTTTGGCAGCTATCACTACACAACACATGCTGCATATTCCACTGTCTAAACACTGATGATGTCAACACCCTATAAGTACAGCAGGAGAAAGCAATCCCCCCAGTAATGCAAATAGCACGCTCTGCTAATGCGTCTCTCATAAGTGTCATAACATAGTTAGGTAGGGGTTTGTATCCTACAAATGCCATGTGTATTTTTGTCACACAGTTTGTCCATGTGTGTGGGGTGTTGTTCCCAATATTTCACGACATATATTATATCAGTAATGTCAGTGCACACATGATGTATGTGTGTGCCACCTACACATATGTACCTGTGAACTGCAAGAGATCCCATGTCCGAAGCCTGCCTCATGTGAATACATGGAATATGCATCAGGCAACTGTATGACTGTGGTGTTCTGTGCAGGGGCTGCATGTGGTATGTGACTATACAGTGTGGGTTGTAGATGGTGTCATCCCACCAGCGAGGGATACATGATTGTTCTGGAGCATATAGTCCACATGTTGGTGATGAACAGGTGCAGCATGTTGTCACCACTTGTGGGAGTGGTAACAAGTTGTTCCATAGCAATGCAGGGAATGAATGATAAGAACCCTTCAGATAGGGTCTTGCAACTAGAATAATGCTCACACTGTATGTTTGGGTAGTCGCAGTACAACCATATAATGGTGTGTGTAGAGACCGTCATATTCCCAGTGTTGTCAGGAAGGCCAAGTGGGTTTCCTGGGTATGGGAGTGTGGTGTGTGCCAGGCTATGAACCTGAAGGCAGTCTAACCCACTGTGTGTTGCACATGGAGAGGCTCTGATGCTTTGTGCAGTGCCACCAACCTGAGGGTGGGTGTATCTCAGGTGCATTTGGATGCATCCCCCCTGTTCTGGTTTGGTGCATGTGTAGGGGATGACAAGCATGGTATCAGGAATGACCTGGCACTGATGGTGTGCACCTGGAAGCCTTGTACCAGGAGTCTGTTACTGCATGGATATTGCTGTACCCCATGCTAAGGACAGTTTCCACTGCATGCATCTTGAGGTTTACACTGCTGCTGTTGAGTAGCATTGCTATTAGTGTCCTATCCCGTGTGATACCTGTGTAGGTGGCTATGTAATGTCAGCCTTGCATACAAAGGCACTATGTGTGTAGCAACAGCCTCTGCCAATATACAACGGCCCATGTGTGACAGGTGCAAGCTGTCCCAAGCAAAGCAATGTGGCTTGTCCAGCATGTAATCCCACACTGACAGGCATTGGATCCCCTTTGAATGTCACTGAAAGATATGTTAATTGCAGAAACGGATGATCCTGTCTACATATTGTGGCAGCATTCTTGGTGAGGGTGAGATGCTACTCAAGGCCAGGGTCATACCAGCCTGTGCCACAAGCTCAGAGAGCCCCTCTATGTCCCCTAGCATGTAGTCCAGGGAGGTGCGTCAGAGGTCATACACACTGGCACAGACAATGACTGAGTCATACTTCTACATGCCTTGGAGTGACCGGTATGCTTGTGTTATGTGGTGGATCATAGTGCCCGATGGGCTGCTCAGCGTGACCGTCACCTTGTTCAGCCTGTGAGCAGGACCTCAGTGTACGTGACGATAGAGGTACCTCATACAACTGTAGCAGGTGTGTTGTCAAGCCGTATGACCTGTGACTGTTTGGCACACAGGCTTTGTGAGCTATGTGTTGCATGTGCTCCGCTCTGGCTTAACGTTTGCTTGTGTGTCTGCTTTGCAGGTGTCAGCTGCTCAGGCAGGATGCTATTCTGAGAGCCCAATAATGTGCCTGTGTGTGTCTGTGTTTGGATTGCGGTCGTGGCAGGTCTATGGGAGACTGGTACTGTATTCACTGTAGTATTCCACTCCACCTGACAGGGAATGCCAGTGCTGTGTTAACAGAGCTTAGCTCCCAGTTTGGCTATGTGGTTGCATCTCTCACATGTGTTGTACATGTATGGGAAGGGGAGAGGGTTGTCTGTGTACATGAGGCCGCTGTAACATTGCCACATGACTCACAGATTCACCAACTGGACCTGAGAGTACATCGACAGATGACCTTTGCACATGCTACCATAGCATTGTGACTCCCATACTAAGTAACGACACATAGGGCCAATGGGGAACAAGGTACTCAAGGTGACTATGTGAGGGTGTAGTGCTCCTGATTTGTTAGTGCTGGCATATATGAATGCTGTCTTGAGCAAATGTGAGGTAAGTCATATGCAATGTGTTACAGGCAAGCTACATGCAAACAGGACAAACAGTGACGTTCTGTCAAGTGACACATGGACATCAGTACAGTAAGCAATACAGATGTCACTAGGGATCCACAAAGGCACTGTATATCTGCACTGCAGGTGGAATCAGTGTTTCAGGAACATAACAGGCAAACATGCATACAAACAAAGCTACAGTCAGCAGGCCTGTATGTAGACTATGCTACAACAAACAAGGTGTACGACTTCCAGTAGGTAACAGTGCATATATGCAGGCACTATACGCCAGTACCCATACATTCACAGGTCAGACAGGCTGGGTCCAGCTGCACCCCACACAAGTGTATAGACCACGTACCTTCGTAATGTTGACTAACTGGCCTGATACCCAAGTGCTCATACCTGTAATAATACACATGTCAAATAACAGACACTGAGCCCACACTCAGCAGTTCCAGACCTAGTATGATGTATGCTACCTGTCCTGGCACCACAGTATCCTTGACATGTATGGGCACTCTTCCTCCTGTCATAGTTAGTTCTGTGTTTTGGTGCTGTCATGCATGGTATGAGGTGTGACCTTGTAGTGCTAGTGTGCTCTTGTGAGCCTTGAACCTGTTGTGTAGTACTGCACAGATATCAACATCCTGAAACATCTGCATTGCAGAGTCGTGTGTGGACAGCATGCAACTCGCAGTTGACATGGCCATCATTGAGTATCAATATGTACATTGTTGTATCCCCTGTGCTACCTATGTAGGTGGCCATCCCTTCACAGCCTCACCACCAGTATGCAAAGATGTGCAGACAGAACACTGTGGTAATTACTATGGGTGTACAAAACAATACATTGACATTCATACTGTAACTGCATCAGGCATGCTGGTATATACCCACAATGCTATCATTACACTGTACTGTTGTCAACATCATACTATTACAATACATCTATGTACTCACCCTGTGCATCAGCACCATGTTAACCTGTTCCTGCACCGATTTTACAGATTGCAGGAGGTGGCACAGTTTCATCATATGCACAGGGTGTGTACCTGGTATGCCTGAGTCTGCCACTGATACAACCAATTGACATGTCTGTGTGTGTGTTCGTGAGGGACAGCAGTACAAGATGGGGCAATGTTGATGCAGTGTGTGCGTGTATGTGGTAGCCCTAGGTGTTATCACTTTGCATGTGTGTGAATGCACACTGTCCCACCTCATGGCTGCCATATACAGGTGTTTGTGGACAGCCACAGACTGTACCTGCCAGGTCATACAGATCACTGTCTGTGGCCACGGACATGGTACCTGTGCCTGGCAGGGGTGCTACGGACCATATCAGGTACTAAGCCAGACTGGGTACTGTCATCAGAAGCAGGTGGTTGGTGACAGGAGACAGGTCCCTGTTGGGACTGTCCAGCGCCACATGCACGTGGTCTCCTGGGGCGATCTGATGACAGCACAGACCCAGCATTGCTGGGGCTGCTGCTGGCACTATGTGAGCGGCCGCGGGCCTGTTGTCGTCCACGACGGCTGCCAGCTGCTGCTGTTGCTGGCATACGGCCACATCGACGCCTCAACCGTCCACCATTGCCCTGGCTCATGGACATGTAGTTGTGGAACAGATCTAATGTGTCCCCCCAACATTTGTCAATGACCTCGGTGAAGTTGCGGATGGCAGCCGCAACATCATGCATACTGTCACTCATGGCTGTGCGACATGCTCTCAGCTCCCTCAGACCCTGTCTGGTGTACCGTTCCATGCGTGACTGTGCCTGCATTGCAGCCCGAAACATAGCTGAGGTTGAAAGACCTCTGTGGGCACGTCTGACAGGGGCAGTATGCCCACGGATGCTCCCACGAGAACCCATGGACGTCTGCCTGTGTGGTACCGTGTCAGGACCCTGGCCATGGCTGCTGTGTGGGGATGCATGTGCCACCAGTACCACATTACCCTGGTCAATGCCCACTGTATCCTGTCCATCACCTAGGGATATTGGTGACAAAGGATGTATTGGCAGGATGACTGTGCGCATTGATGGGGTCGACAGCTGTGTAGTGTCAATTGGCTGACCAATGATGGACCCTGGCACACCTACCTGTGCCATTACACAGGTATCATCATTATCACTATCCACAGCAGCTGATTCAGGCTCCCTGCTGCACGACACCAGAGCAGCACCAGAACCTGTGGGAGTAAGACAGGAAACACAGTTTAAAATGTGTACACAATGTCACCACTGATGCACACATGCACACATGGGCACATGGATACATGCACACATGCACACATGCACACATGGGCACATGCACACATGCACACATGCACTCATGCACACATGGGCACATGCACACATGCACACATGCACACATGGGCACATGCACACATGCACACATGGGCACATGCACACATGCACACATGGGAACATGCACACATGCACACATGGGCACATGCACACATGCACACATGCACACATGGGGACATGCACACATGCACACATGGGCACATGCACACATGGGCACATGCACACATGCACATGGGCACATGCACACATGGGCACATGCACACATGCACACATGGGCACATGCACATATGCACACATGCATACATGCACACATGGGCACATGCACACATGCACACATGCACACACCTCAGTATATGAGATATCAACCCACAGACACAAACACACCTGCAATCAAACACATAGCACTACTGCTTCAGCCTATTTTTACTATTAGTATACAGAGTATTGAAGGTAATGGTATTACACACTCACCAGCATGGATAGGCTGCCTTGCTGTTACACCAGAGGGACCTGCAGAAAAGAGACATTTATCGTCAGTGGGCACAACTATGCCATTGATACTGTGGGCATGATACAGTTCAGTACTGCAACAGTTAGCTTCCACAGGTGTACTGCAGATATTGAGGATATCACTAATGCACAATAATTACCAAGATTACAGCTACAAAATGAGGACACACCTCACACATGCATAACCTAACAGTGTACAGAATGGTCAACTATACACATGGCATGTTACCTGCACGCTCTGTGTCCTGCTGCTGTGTGGCTCCAGCCTCCATCATTACACATGTATGAATCTGCTGCTGTTGCTGCTGTGCTGGAGCCACAACACTTAGGAGTAGTCCCTCCAGTCTGGTGAGGGGGGGATGTCTAGCCACCCCACCACATGTGGCAAGCTGCTGCCTGTGGATATCCGAGGCACGCTGATGGACATTTCTAATTAAATCACTGCAGTGATGGCGTACCTGCTCATATGTCCGGTTATGTGTGCCTATGTCATTTACCCGACGGACCAGGTCTTGCCACAGTGCAGCCCTCTCCTGCTGGTTCTGGCTGGTGCGGGAAAAGAGTACAGCGAAATCCCGCACCAGGCTCTGGTGTATCTCCTCCTCCTCTGCAGTGGAGTAGACAGGGTTCCGCTGGTGAACCATGGCCCTGAAAAGGAGAAGGAAAATATGTCAGCAATATCTGTCAGCAAACTATGGCACACATAATACACATAATACTCGACTGCAGTGATATAACTTAAGCACCATATATAACATCTGTCTGTCTATTGGGGGATACACATGTAAATGACCAGATATCAGTGCTCATCCGACAACTGTGCAACAGTACCTGGCACACTCCATACGACAGACTAGTATACTGCAGCAGTCAACACACTGTTTCAGGTACAATACACAACCTCACACTGGGGTTTGTATCAAGGTACTGTATGGGGAACATTATCAGCCCATGCACTGCACACAATGCACGTTACATATTTCACTGGTAATGCACACTACTCTTACTTGCCATAACCCTACCTACACCACAGTGACATACAGGGTAACACAGCACAACATATGGCAATGTAGTATGTGTTGATCGCAATACCTCACACACCTGTCTCTGGCCTCACACCAAGGACACACACTACCATGACAGACAGACAGTCATGGTGAGCAATCACACCAGTACACAACATGCACCAAGTCACTAGCACACTCATTCCACCTCACATATTCCATTTGCAATGTGTTCATGGGTGTGCATTGTGTCTTAGGTAGGTAGTGTGCTTTTGGCCCTGGGCCTACAGAAGCATACTGTTATGCTACCCTGCCCCTTGTGACACATGTGTTATGAACGTACCTGCTCCTTACAAACAGTTACACAGGGTGACTCATATGTCCTATTACCTATCTGCATAACATTCAGCAGGGGTATGTCTGACATCTACTCATGGGGAGCCTTGCTTCTTAATACTGTGTGGTCTACTACAGGGTATGTCATATCTGTGGGTAGGGTCCTGTACCTCCACCATGTGCTCTATACTGCAGTGACAAGGATGACACACATAGGTAATTTGTGTTGTGGATGTTGGAGGTGTTACCATGGTTGTTAGACAACTGTCATGAGTGTGACCGAACTTTGTATATCCAGCAGTGGTAACCTCTATGTAGGTAGTCTGTGTGCGCTCTGTGGTGTTTGACACAGTTACTTGCATATTGACACAGTTACTTGCATATGTCTGTGTCCTTTTCCATATTTGTAGCTGTCATGGGAGGTACATACCGTGTAGGACATTGTGGGGTGTGGAGGGGTACAGTGACCTACATGTCCATAGCTGACACACCATGTCCGCTGACACATTCCATGTACAGGTATTACAGGACTAGTGTGCCACTGTGTATATCAATGTGGAGCCTATTGTACACTTGTTGCCCTGTTCCCCTGACACATGCAGTGGTGGGCAGGCATGTACATATGTGGTGGTTACTGGTGTCAGTGTTTTTGAATGGGGTATGGTACTCCAGTATCCACACTGGTGTTCACTCCATGCCTTTGACACCAGGCACCTGTTGCAAGGCATCTGCACACATGTGCCTCACACAGTCTATATATATATATATATATATATATATATATATATATATATATATATATATTGATATATTGATATATTTATATCTGTATATAGATATGTATATGTTTGTATATATGTATATAAAATATGTATATATAGATGTAGATACATACATATAGATGTGGGGAGAGAGGGGGAGAGAGTGAGAGAGAGACACAGGGAGAGTGACAGTGTGAGGGGATGGGACAGAGAGAGAGAGTGATAGTCATATACAGACATATCTGTTGTCAGTCAGATCTATCTGTATATGTATATGTCTCTACAGATATCTATATATGTATGTGTGTATTACATATATCTGTACATACATATTCTAGCAATCTCGATATCTGTGCAGTAAGTGAGAACCTGGTTCAAGGTTCCTGAAAGCACACCAGTGGTACCAGGCTATACCCCGTATCATGCTTTTTGGCCCCAGGACTCGGGACAAAACAAAAAGGGAGGGTGTGTGTCCATATTCATGAAGGACACACACACCTCCAGGTTAGTGGCAACACATGCAGCATCACAGACCATCCAGGTGCAGATAACCATAGGCAAACCTGCTATACAACTGGTAGCATGTTACAGACCACCCTCCCAATCTCAGGGACCACAGTCAGCCTTCCTGTCAACATTGGAGGATATGAATGTCCCACCACACACCATCATATTGGGATACTGCAACTACCCTAACATACACTGGGTGCATTATTCTACCCCAAACGCCCTAGCACAAAGGTTCCCGGAATTCACTAAGTCATATGCAATGGAACAGCTAGTCACCACTCCCACAACAGCAGATAATATACTAGACCTGATCATCACAAACATGGGGACAATGTGCTACACACCAGAAATATACCCCTCACTAGTCACATCTGACCACAGACTAATCCCCCTGGATATACATATCCCACCTCCCCCACAACACAAAAGACTACAGTGGGAAACCTCTCACATAACGACTTTACACTTCTTATAACTGAGTTGGTATCCTTACTGCCCACTGGGCCAGTGTAAACCACTTCCCACAATGCAGACACCTTCACATATGCTTTCTATGGACATCTCCAAGAATGCATGGATCATACAATCACAAATGAAACCATGACCCTCTCCACCAAGGGCAGGCTTCCTGTCTGGTAGACCCCAGCATTGAACAAATTGTATAACAACAGAAGGTAGCTACTGCACGGCAGAGCATACTTCCAAAGAGCTACGGCATCTCTGATCAGCAGTAGTAGAAAGATACGTTTTGTCGTACAAACATGCAAGGACAACAATGAGAGGGACATCACTATGGTCACTACATATAACCACAAGGCCTTCTTCTGCTATGTTACACACCTGGGTGGGAACCCTCAGTTGTGTTCACAGTTAGTTCACAGTGACAAACGCTACACTGAATACACAGATAATGCCAACATTCTGGCAGACAGGTTCAGTGCAGGTTTCTCCCCTCCCTCACCCACACATGTGGAATTACTTATCCCAGCTGACTGTAACCTCCCTGTCATCTCAGATGTCCAGCTGGGAACCACCCTCAGCAGAGCTGTAAACACAGCATCAATGGGACCCAACGGTATTGCAGGTTGCATGCTATGTGAACTGCAAGAGGAGCTACACATGCACATTAAATGCTATTCAGCCGTAGCCTTACTACAGCATATGTACCTGGACACTGGCATACAGCAACAGTAGTCCCACTCCACACAGGAGGCACCTCTACAGACCCTGGTAACTACCGCCCCATAAGCTTAACCAGCCTGGTCTGCAATGCTACGGAAAGGATCATTATGGTACCCATACACAGAGACATTGGGGACTTAGACACTTGATCCCACCCGGTTTGGCTTTGTAGAGGGCAGATCCTGCCTTATGAACCTGGTTGACCTTTTCAAATCAGTCACTAGAGCCATTGACGAGGGCACAGCGGTCCATACAGCCTACCTGGACTTGCCTACGGCTTTCGACACAATACCACACTCTGGCATCATAGACATGATCAACAGCTGACATGTCAATCCATATGTCATATGATGGGTTGCAAACCGGCTAACGGATAGAAACCCTACAGTCAAACTCACTGGTGCCATGTCAGACTCAGAGCCAGTCACATGTGGTGTCCCACAGGGCTCTGTCCTGGGACCGCTCATGTTCGGCATATAATTCTCAGATGTGGAAGCAGACATGGGAGGGTAGTGGCTGACAGTGTTCAAAGATGACTGCATACTAGGCGCCATAGGCGATACACCAGCTGACACATACATCCTACTGACAGACCTCACGGACACCAACAACTGGTGCCGGAGTCATGGCCTTACACTGCATGCCACGTAATGTATACTCATACCCTTTTGGACGGACAAGGTACCCACATATTATCACATAGACAGTAACCCACTGAGTACAGACAAAGTAATCGGAGATCTGGTAACACTGATCAATGCTGACCTCTCATTTGACACCCACATTGCCAAAGTGGTTGGATAGACTTCCTACCTTGCCAGCCTTATCATGAAGGGATTCACATCCAGATCAAAAGGGGTCATTGTACCCTGATACTCCTCCCTTATCAGGCCCATGACTGTGCACTATGCCCCATTTGGTATGTACCTCACCTGGCACTTGCAACAGCTAGGGGGACCCCATAAGTACATCACCAGGAGGAACAAGGGTCTGTAACAACTGTGTTATGCTGCCAGACTAATGTAACTCATGCTCTATTCCATAGCATACTGCCTACATAGGGGTGATCTGTGCCTGATGTAGTAGGCCATGTCCAATCAGGTATTGATGGACATGTTCCACCTCATACAATCCATATCCATCAGAACCACAACAGCTACGGATTTAAACCTCAGCACACATATGAATAGGACATACTGTAGGGACAGATCCATCACTAAGAGGCTTCCCATACTGTGGAACAGGATCCCAGTTCATGTTAGGCAGAGGCCCTCACTGACACTCTTCATGTGCATTCTTGACAAGTGGATGGGAGATCATAGGTTTACAGCAGGGGTCATGTCTGTGTCACGACTAGACAGAGGCACAGTAAACTAATGCTGTTATGTAGGGGGGTCTTCGCTGTGTCACTACTATACAGAGGCACAAGTGTCTAAATCTATTCTATACACTGTCTGCAGATAGCCTAGTACTAAACTATGACACTGTGAAACTATATATGTCTATGTATTTCTACATCCCTCTCTATCTATGTATACACATATGCATATTATGTATATATATATATATATATATATATATATATATATATATATATATATATATATACATACATACATATCTCAATATACATACGTATACACATGTTTTATATATATATATATATATATATATATATATATATATATATATATATACTCCTTTTTAGTTCCACATATGTATACACACAGTAACATACTGCTGAACATCCATTACTGTACAACCTATTTGTACATTGCACTACAACCTACATTGCTATGTGCACATAGCTACCATCACATACATATGTATGTGGAGCCTTCAGTGACAGTTGCAGTATGTCCCCGGCCCTATGCACATCTTCATATACATAGATACAGACCAATAACACATCTGGAGGGTTCACAGTATGTAGAGTATTATAGTAGTACTTTACATTACCTGTGTTTGTTGCAGCTGTTTGTGTAGGCTTGCAGTTTCTTGGCCTGCTGTCAGCCTCTTTGTTTTGTTGTTACAGTTTTTTTTTTCTTTCTCTTTCTTTCTTTCTTTTTCTCTCTCTCTCTCTCTCTCTCTCTCTCTTTCTCTCTCTCTCTCTACCTCCAGCAGGTGCAATGATAGTATTGCATGTGTGGACTGGGAGTACAGGATGCTTTTGTAGGTATCTGCACATGTCCATGTGATGGCCTCTGCACCAATTGTTAGCCAGCATTTACTAATTGCATGCAGCCTGTTGTGTAGTGATTGCAGTTCTCACTGTGATTACAGGACTGTGCTATAAAAAGGTCTGTTAGGTAGGCGTAGCCCTTTCAGATTATCAGGGTGGGGACCATGCTGGTTTTCTGTAGACACTGTTCTGTGAGTGTAAGGGTTGGTATGTCTCTCATATTTCAGGCTGTGTTGTAGACACTGCAATGCATGTTGTTCTGTAAGCTAAGTATTCCTTCCTCCAGTGTGCTCTTCTCCGTGTGTATGTAAACTGATACCTACAACTACAATCTGTTGCTATGGCTTCAATATTTGACCTTTACATTCATTCCTTGTATGCCTGCTAGGTGTCTTTCCTGTAATGTGTTGCTATGGCTTTCCTATTTTCCATTTACATTCACAGCTTGTAATGCTTGCTAAATCTGTTTGGGCAGAAATTCCCTATGTGTTTGTTGTGGTAGGGTGTTACTGCATGCAGTGTGGTCTGGCCATGGTGTGGGCCTTGACACTTAGAGGGGTATTTGATCATGCTGCTGAGCAGACCTCAGATACTCTCCGGTGCATCTTTTATCAGCCTCATGGAATGGTACATAGCAGTGGGTTACTCCAATGACATATTCTGATATTCTGCAGTAGTGACTGTGGGTTATTTCAAGCATATGTATTAGTACACCATTTGTGATGTGCAGGTGGTGCATACCTTCAGTCAGTCATAGTTACCATTGCATGCGTAGTTACACCTTTCTGCCTACTGTTAGTACATTTGACAGGGTGTCAGTGGGGCACAGTTGACATTTGTTTTCACATGAGGGACATCCCTGTAACTCAGTCACAGTTGCTATGTCTGATCTCTTAACTATTCAACTATGGCAGTGTTTATCCTGCTCTGAGTATGTGTGTGGCTTGCCAAATGGTACTGTGACATTATTACCTAGTAGCTACCAACTAGCATGACTGTTTCTCGGCACACAGTACTATTTTACAAATCCACTAGATTTGACAGTAAATATACATGACATGCTTTGTGTACTAGACTTGCTATATTCCCTTTACGTTAATTCCTACTATTTTATGATATATTTCTTTCGGCACAATGTTCTTGTATAGCAGTCATGGCTTAGTGGTAAGTCATGCAGACTAGTGTTTCCAAGGTCCTGGGTTCGAGACTGAGGGAGGTATTTTATTTTGCTGCTGAGAAAACTACAGGCCTTGTCATTCAGAGTGACTAAGGCACTTTTAAGCAGTTGTAAGCGGGTTAGCGCTGGTTTGTGCGGAGGTCACGCACACCCGCTTACTACTGCTTAAAAGTGCTTACTCTCATGCACACCCGCGCTATTTTCTTTTAAAGAAAAGAAAATGGGGAGATAGGAAAGTGGTGAAAAAGGGGGCACAAAGAGGATAGGACAGTAGGAAAACAAGCTCGGGTTTTGCAGGAGGGATGTAGGAAAGGCCCATAGCTTCCCATTTCTTTGTCAGCAACAGCTGTGCATATGTTTGTAATTTGGTGTGAAATTTGAAACTTTCCACCCCTGAGAGAGGTGTGAGGACAACAATAATATTTGTTGTACAGCCAATTGTAATTGCCAGTTTACATGTCCAGCAGACGTGTGCAAAATGGGCAGCTATGTATGGGGCGTAATTTTTTTGTGGGTACAGTGTGCCCTTTTTTTTTTTTTTTTCAGGTGAGTGGTATGTCAGGTACGGGAAGTCGGTATAGCTGGGGAGGTAGGTAGGGGAGGTTAACAGACAAGACAAACAAGACGCATACAGGGGTGGTGTATGACACATGTGGGGGGGTTTCACAATTGACAGGGATGGATGTTTGGATATCTCGAGCCCATGAGCCCACAGATGGCAACAGTGGAACTGAGATCCCCACCCATGGGCAGTTGCCACTGTGCCTTCACTGCCCAGGACGGGGCTGTGCTGGGGGCTGTGTAGGCCGGGCAGCAGGCATGCCCGTGAGTTGTGCCACCCGTGCCTCAAGCTGGCATAGGGGCCCAAGCACAGCGTGCCGGATCTCCCTACACACCACAGTCCGGACACTACGGAGGGTGAGTGGATGTTCTCCTCCGGCCACACTTGCAGAGGGGGGACGAGCCCCATCCCCTTCAGTGCTTCCACCCGCAGGTGGCACAGGGCCACTGGAGGTGGGTCCGGCCTGGGCACTACTGCCAGGTGCACTCACCAGCTGAGGTGGGAGAGGTGGGTCCGCTGGAACCCGCCTTCCCTGTCGTCCTATGTTTTGCATTATGTTATAACAGTTTGGGTTAGTAACGTACAATACCAGTCACAATTAGGTGTAACAGCATGCATTAGTATTCCCATTAACCAAACACCCATAAATTCAAGCCATTGAACAGCAAGTATAACACATGCATAATTTGAACAGCAATACACAATCCAACAACATGCAGGGTTGATTGATGGCAACAGGCCATCAGGTTTGGATGTATGAACAGGGCACATGCATCAACGTACATGCAAATATGTATGAACCAACAGGACAAATGTCCAGGGTTGTTAATTGTGAATGCACATACCCATTTCACGTAGAATGGATTATTTGTGGTTATAGGGTAGGGTGAAAAAATATTTAATTAACAACTTCAAATACCTATACATATGCTGTACATTTCTACTAGCTGCAGATTTATACACACTACAGTTCTGACTATAGTTTCCTATGTGATAACTCATTCAGGTTGGTGATAGGAATGTTACTGCTACATCAATATACATTTCATATTTATTCATACACATTCATATCTGGCTCTGTTCAGCTACATCATCCTGCTACATTTGCTTTATATGGCTCTAGACAACTGTGGATGTTTGGTATTTCATACAACCATACTATCTGCATATTACAAACTGAGAGCAACATATCCAGATTTTGGGACACACATTCCAGCTTCAGTACTTTTTTCAACACATATTGCTGTTTGGTTCTGCCTGTCACATTCATTTCATTCTGTACTGACTGCAGTATACTTTATTCAGGAGTTATTACTACTTTATTGGTGGATTCATACCTCTTTCTCACACTCTCTCACTTGTTTTATTTTTACAATTCAGGATGGTACTTCATTCTAGGCTTTATTGACATGTTTTACTTTTAGTTATAACAATCCTTTCCAACAGTCTCACTTGTGTCATGTTTCAGAATTTAAACAGGGATATATTTCACACATGTGTTTTACTCAGCTTCTGTAGCTGTACTTTTCAGCCTGCTGCAGGTTATGTACTATTATATTACAGGTGGGACATCTTTATTTCAGACTTGTTTCATTTTTATTTTTGGATTAAAGACTGCATCACACTTTTGTAATCAAGCAATACTTGCAGACTGTCTTACACTGTTACTTGCACATTCTATTAATAAGTGACTACACTGCACTCTTTTGCAAACTGTCATACTTATATATTTTTTTACAGTTACAGGGAGAGAATTACTGACCTGCCTGGTGGCGCAACTGCACCAGCCTATCAGCATAGGCTCGACGGTTCATGGAACGGACACCTGCAGCTGTAATATAAATGAAGTAATATTGGAATACACATCTCCATAATATCAGCTAGGTTAATTTCTTACATAAATAATTACATGTAACTTACTCAGTAGTGGGGCGTTGGGCATTTGCCGGGCCTCCTGGATCCAACGGTTCAGTTGGTCCTGCTTCCGTCTCTTCAGGTCCGCATGGTGGTGACGGACCTGTTCACCAGTCCTTGGTATTCCTGTGGCACTGGTGAGATCATGTGCCAACCGGTCCCACGCCTCAGCCCTATATGCTCCCCACAGGACCTGGCCCTGCATGAGTTGGGCCTCATGATCATGGACGAGGAGCCAAACCATATATTTGGACTCCTCAACGCCCCACCTCTGTGCTCGGAAGCAACTACCCTCTCCTACACCTGCCATCCTAGCTGCAAGTCGGTTCCACAATCGGTTATGCTGTGTATTCCCATCTATGGGGCTTATATATGCCGTTTTTCCCACACTTATCTGTGATTGGCCATTTTGGAATTGTATCAGCTTCACAAAACCTGCTTTGTTATGCTCCTCTTTCTATTCATTCCTATATATATGCTATTACTGCATTTCTAAGTGTAACTGTCATGGTTTAGTGGTTCAGTACTTTGACTATGGTGCATGGTATCCTGGGTTCGAGCCTGGCCATTGCTTTTTATATTTTATGACTGTCTACACAGGCTAGGAGGTGTGTCTGTGTAAAGGCAGTTTTGATACAGCTTACTCAATGTTGCCCATCGGTTAGCTTGTTGGCGCGGTGTGCAGCTCCGCGCAAACGGGTTACGCCGGTTTACGCGTCGTTTGGCTGTCAGCACACATATTACGCTCAGTTCAGCTACGGGCACATAGTTTCAGTGTGTTAAAATGCTGCTCAACCCCTGGGCACTCATTTTACACCTGTTAAACCACTGCTCACCTACGGGCACTCATTTTAATCCTGTTAAAACACTGCTCACCTACGGGCACTCATTTTAATCCTGTTAAACCACTGCTCACCTACGGGCAGATATACTCAGCTTGTTAGAGCGTAGCTCAGCTGTGGGCACTTCTGACATTTTTTTTTTTTTATTATCTCACATTTCTTCAAAAGACATGGCCCATTTCATTACATTTTACATAAAATATAATTTTATATATGTACATATATGTCAGGGAATTGTTTCGTGCTTATTTCACTAAATATAAAAATTGATGTTGTGGGGGCTCAAACCATGACTGCCTCCTCTTCAGCCAATGTCTCTACCACTACGCTATTGCTTCTTGGCTTACTTTGCATATTTAGTTCTTATATGCTTTTCCACTGACTGCTAACTGTGGCTAAGCGCCGGCCACGCCCACGCAAATGAGCGCACTCATGGGCAAACATCTTTACAACTTATAAAAAAAATATATAAGGTGTTCATTTATACATTTTATGTTCATAGTCTGTGGGGGCATGTGTTGTGTTGTGTTTATTCACATTTACACGGACTCTGTCGTGGGGATTTACTTTCGGGACTTTTACTCTTCTGGGGGCGTGTCCGTTTGCAGGGCCCGCCCTACAGACACGCCCCCTACTGTCTTACACGACCGTGTTAGCCTTAGGTGTGATTCAGCATGCCCTCATGCATATGCATGGCATGCTGACGTCACACCGTTTAACTGCAGCCTCCGTGTAAGCCTTGTAACTCTTACACGGAGGCTTCGTGAATCCTGCCCACAGTCTTTGTAGTGGCATTTTGGCAAGAAAGAGAACATAATTATTTTGCACGGCTATGTAAGGAAGTCACTCTGTGCCCTGCGTAAATTTAATTGTGGAAAGTCACCTCTAATTGCGTTGTGTCACAGTTACTTTTTGTATGTTCCACGGTTGGTACGTAATAACTCCAACTATCTCTCAACTATCCCTGATTTTTCAGGCATGCCCCTGATTTTGACTCAAATTTTAGGTCCGCCCTTGTTAAACTGTGTTGAAACTAGTGTCTTTTTTGGGAAGAGGTGGCAATTTACACTTAATAAATAATGACAATAATTATAGTTATAGACTTATTTTACTTCAGAAAATGCATATTAATTCACCTTTTAAAAGTGTCCCTAATTATTTGTTAGTGAATGTGTTTGTTTTTCTGCTTGAGCTCGGCTTGCAATATCACAACAGGGCCGCCAGGTGACACATAAATACAACGGAGGAAGGTGCCGTCATCGGTTATATCCTCCAGTAGACCAAAATGCTTCACTAAAGGTGCGCACCAGTGCACATCTAGGGGAATGAGCTCTCGTCACTGTGTTTAGCAACCAATACGGAAGCTTAAGTTTTGTGTCCGGAAATAGTGCGCTGTTACTCATTTAAGCGGACTTGTCCCGCCTTCTTTTCAGTGGGAATTGTAAACAGTAATCTGAGTTGTTAGGTGAGCATGTACTTAGTTTGGGGTTAATTTGGTGTTAGGGCTGGGGATGTTGGGTGACTGTTGCAGGTGCTTAAAACAGTGCTTTCATTTTGTAGTCCCGGCTGTTTTGATTCCAAGTGTTGTCAAACCAGTTTACTGTATGATAATCTACATTCGTCATTTAGTACACTTTTGACATGTGAATTTGTATAATATATTGCACTTGCATTTATTATTGCTAGTAATTTATGTATAGTTTACAAAACAGTCATTTTTGAATTGGCTGTCTCCTATCTTAGAGGTAGTTTTTGTGTTTCTGTCCTCTCCCACGTGCAAACCGAGTTGCTTCCTTAATCAAAACACAGGTGTGCTTTAGTAGTAGGGACGACTCGCCTAAGACAGTTTCTTCTAATTGCTTGCTGTTTGTGGTGAGAAAAGACGTATTGCCAGTTGACTTTCCGTTGTTGCTTATGCAGTAATGCGTGGATTACAGCTGTGTGCTTTCTTACTCATTAATAACTTCTCAAAAAATTTCTGTTATTTTGATTTATGTAAGGTCATTTATGGCAAAATCTTGTGTCTGGAGATGCAGTAATTGTGGTGACCGTTAAAGTATTTCCTGCATTGCTGTTTTGGTGTGTATTGGAAGTGTGTTTTGTTCTGACGGCGGTAAATTGAAATCTTTGAAGCAGTAAGCTGAAGACTGGAGATACTTACTGAGTAGTACTGAATTGCAGATATTCCGAAATATATGTAATGTAGGCTTAAGTACTGCTCTGGCATAAAGTTATGCATCAGAAAATTGGTTAAAAAGCACCGCTAAATCTATATTAAACTAACCTTGTATTATATTCGCAGTGTATTAAACAAAAAACGGCAGTTATTCTGCTTTAAAAATATTTGGATCAAGATTATAATTGAATACTGCCTCTTGTATCCTTCAAAATTAAAATATTGACAATAAAATCATACATATTTGAATGATGTTCATGAATAAATGCATGCCATTCCTTAATGCAGAGAGTTCTTTAACAACCGACGTCGTTGTCTGCATAACGTATGACTTTGCTTTACAGAATATCTTAACATCATTTTATACAGTAAAAAATAATCTTTCATCCCAAGGTATGGCAAGATCAACTTGAATATTAGAACCCCTTTCTCTAACTACTGTGCCAGTTTTTTATGACTTTAACTATGCAATATTGCCCTCTATTCTTTTTTACTAGCCTTCCTCCATTACTTTCAAGCTACCATGTTATGCATGTATCTAACACATTAACTTCCCCTCCAGCTCTTCTAAACTATATTTCCATCACCTGTGTTTCATGTTTCTTTTCTTTGTGATTTACAAAATGCTTCTCCGCACCCCACAGAGTAGTGTGCGATTTCAAATTAAACATTTTGCTTTTGTCTGTAAGTATATTTGTTCATAACAAAATTTCATATAACTTAGTGTTGTTGTATTACTTTTATGGTGTAACTTAATTGTACATTGAAGTTTATGCCTTTTGAGAGTTGTCAGACTTGTCTGCAGTAAAGAGTGTTCTGGTAATTACCAGATCTTGCAGTATTTTTGTGCATTGTTTTGTTTTTTACATAGCTGCAATATTTGTAAGTAACTGAGCCAAAGAGTATGAGAGCAATTAAAGAAGTATTGTTTGCTTTGAAGTAGTACGGATAAATAGCAATGGAATTAATTGAAATGCTTGCATCAGACAGCTAATTATGGATGGCTTTGTAGTAAGCTGCTACTAGAGTAGGACCCACGTTTTACAAATCAATATCGTGGATTTTTTATGACAATTAGTGGGGCTTCAGTGGACTACTGAGAAATAGAATTTCCTATTTGAACATTTCTTATTATATTGACTTTCATGGGGGGTGACTTTTGGATTAAGTATCTTGTGATAAATATTCACAGCTGAATTTTGGGTTCAGCTGTCAGTATTTTTTGGAGGCAACTATATACTGAAACTTGCATGGTAAGTTTTATGTTGTAAAGACTACTAATGTAGTACCCATTAAGTTGTGGTTTTGTTGCATTGCTTTGGACTTGTGCTACTTCCTGGGCACACAACTAGGATAGGGTGGAATACTTGGTTTATGAAAACTCCTGCACGAGCACCACTTCCCTGATTTCCATAATTTTAATACTGTATAGTGAATGTGAAAATATGACTGTGATGGAATAGTTTCAGAATTTAGTGCCCTGATGTTGTAGTTTGGAATGCAGGGTCTGTTTAGTGGCTGCTGGCTGTGATGATACAGAGAGAGCAGGAGTCAAGAGTTTATGCAGGACATCCTGAATTAAAAAGAGGATCTAATTATGCGCTGTGGTAAGGAAGGGTTTGCATTGCATGTTTTGTGGGAGGCTGTAACAACTGATGCACTGTTAAAAGTTTGGTTATTGTGAGATGTAAAAAATGTCTACAGAAAAAAATGAAGTCACCAGTGTACTTGAGGAGATATTGCCTGAAAGAGAGACTGCTGTACTTCTGAATCCTCCAGTATTGTCAGTGCACATTAGGAAGATTTATGAAAGACTACCTGAACAGCAGATTTCAGCAACATGGATGTAGCAGGTGCAGTTCACATAGAAGATTATGCAGGTGTATTCATGTTTCAGTACTCTACATAGCTGCAGTGTCTGGTGCATAGTGGCTACTATCTTAAGAAATGGGTGGTGAAGGAGACTGGGGATTGGATAACAGCATAACATCTCATAGCTGTGTCAAAGGTTAACTAGTGCAAAGTCTTAACCAGTCAGCACCCTCTGTTCACTTGCAGTCCTGGAATTAAGATTTGTCAGAATTACCAGTATCGTCTGAATATTTCCTGGCGTTAATGTTGAACTGGCAGATCTTTCAACATCACCTGAATATTTCCAGATGCTTTTTATAACAGCAATATGGTAGTTAAAGCCTCTGTTTCAGCATAGACTAGCAAAAATCCCAAGTAGCACAGATGGTATAATGTACTGATTACCTTTTGGAATTTTTCATCAGAATTATATATACTCCTGAGCACAGCACCGACCTAACTGGGGTACTGAAAACACTGCTTGATTACCTTTTGGAATTTTTCAAAAGAATTATATATACTCCTGAGCACAGCACCGACCTAACTGGGGTACTGAAAACACTGCTTGATTACTGACCCTACTGATTCACTATTCCTAACACCAGATTTCCATTGGATCATGAGTAGGAATCATTCATTCATGAATTAATGATGATTCCACATGTTAATTCTCCAAAACAAAAATCTACCCTTTACACATCGGAGAAGCACAGTTTCTGTAAATTCCCTCTCTAGATCTCTGTTTGGGTTTAAGCATTATATAAATAACATTTTTTTAAGGATCTGCCTTTTCCTGTAAATGTTATGACCCTTGTGTAAGTTACCCAAGAAGGTAGATGTGGAAGTTCATTCTATGTTCAGGAACATAATGTACAGTGGATGTAGCAGAGCAGGAAATATCCATCCTTTACCTGGAACAATGGTCAGACCAGTGATGCTGTATTTGACCAACCCTTAGTAGAGTTAATCACTGAAGGCATCTTTGTCAGTTTGCCAGCTGAAAATCACTATGTTGTATTTATAGACTGACGGTCCTTCATCAGAGTTCTGTGGAGTGGCCTTAGAGTATCATGTAGATTTTGTAATATCTTCAGTATCACAGTTTTGACATTTTTCATTATGCTGTCTGGTGCGTGATGGTGGTGTTCAATCTTTCAGTATGCAGAATACAATAATTATCTGGATAACTTGTGATGCAATGAAGAGTCATTAAAGATGTAAACATTCCACATTTACCTCTTGAATGGGAAGTTATTTATCATGCCCCCTCCCCCAGTGTCGACTGTTGTATTAAAGGGCATAACATGAAGATATGTAGAGCATTCTCTTGAGAAAGAGGCATTGCTATTTTACATATTAAAGCAGAATTGCATGTATCTTACTTGATGCACATATTTGAGATTCTGACAGCTGAATTCCTTGATTGCTATTAAGTCAAGGCAGTAGTAGTAAAAGCCTGATTTCCCAAGGGCTCTGCCATGAATATTTCATGAGAATAGCTTGAAGTAGCAGAGAGAGAGAGCGAGTGAGAGAGAGAGTCCTTCAGAGTTAGTGAAGGTTCCAGTCAGTGGTCTTTTGAAATTTTGCAGAATTTTAACATCTGCAGACCTGTCAGTTGAAAATAAGTTTAGCTTTCTGTTCTCTACAAAAATGAAAAAAAAAAGCCTGAAAGTTAAGTGCATAATCTTGTGATCTCAACCTAGAATGTTTGATATGAAAGTGTGGTGGTGGTTTTCATTAAGATGCAACTCCTTTGCTCTTTGAGGGCAAAAGGCCCAGTTTGTGTTGTCTAGTTGTTTATGCCATTAAAATTTCCCTTGAAATGATTTGAAGGGGTACTTTAAAATTTCATAGTTAAAGCACGTACACGTGATGCAAGCAGAACTTTGTATCTCAAAAGTGGAAAGGTATGATTATGAAAGGGGATGTGATATGAGAGTTAAAGCAATATTAGGATTTTGGATGCAAGACCTTAAGAACAGTAACAGTCATTTAGAGTACTGTATTCAAGATAGCACTGTTGGTAAAAAAAAAAACCTCTCTTCTTTCTGCTATCAGTAAGTGTGGGTATAAAAAATAGGCAGTAGTGGGCTGGAGGAGATTAGCAAAGGAACCAAGTTAGTGGTATCCGATAACTCTGGAGGGAGAAGGTAATGCGTGGTTTCAGGCTAAGCAGGAGTTTGCAGTGCATGTTAGAGATCCCGTTTTCCTACTGGGGATTGGTGAGAGTATAGGCAGAGGAATGGTAGAGGTAGACGTGAAAAAAATGGTTTAGTAGAGTCTCTAGTAAAATCTAAAACGGAAGATGCTGGATAATTAGGATGCATAAAATATTGTATGATAGCCATCAGACTCTATCAGAAGATGTTAGAAAGGATTGGGGAAAATAGAACAACAAGACAAATTAAAGGAACAATGGGAAATATCTGTAAGGATGCCAAGTATGCAAATCCAGAGGGACGAGGATTTTTGTATGAAAATGTTTTACATTGATATTTTTTATACTGCAATAAACCTTTAGAGGATTTTTGTTTTGGTAGATTAACAAATATCAGAGATGTGAGGAGGGATGTGAGGAGGGAAAAGACAGGAAATTGAGAACCTATTCTTGCGATGTTACAAGGTGATGGAATTTAAGTTTAAATACAGTACTTTGGCAGAAATGTTGGGTTAACAAATGGTAGTAACTAAGGAAGTTTTCCCCATTTCTATTCTCCCCTACAGGAACGATTCTGGAAAAAAATACTTCAACCAGTACCACCTCCTGTCTCAAACAGCTCGATTTTTGGTCTGGTCACAGTACATCCACAACTATATGGACACTTGGCAACAACATTCTTCTTGGAAAGGACAAAGGCCTAATCACTGGAGCAATTTTGTTGACCTCACCACATCCTATGATCTTGTTGATCACTCAATTCACTTGCTTCTCTTGGTCCATCTCACTGAAATAGGCATTGGTTATGACACAGTTTCCTGGTTCAAAGACTACCTCTTTAACGGCCATTTCTCCATTAATTTCAACTTGTCAACATCTACATCGGTTATTGTCCTCTTTTCTATCTACATTGACAAACTTGCTTTCAACTTGTCTCCTCTTCTCTTGGTTTATGCTGATGACGTAATACTTTTCCATTCCAACTGTTCTGTCTCTTCCCTTGATCTCTAACTTGATGTTGTTTCATGTCCTTACTCATTGGGTCAGTGATAAATAATTAAGTGCTAAACTCCTCTAAAACAAAAATGATGATTTTTGGCAGTAGGCAAAAGCTCACTTATGTCTCCAAGCCTGTAAAATCCTTGATCATCTTAACACTACTAAAAATGTCAATGTTTAACCCATTACTCAATTTTCAACATCATCTGGACTCTACACCCGCAATAACTCTCCCCTTTTCTGGGCTAATGGTATCTCCCCTTTTCTATCCAGATCCTGTAGAAATCCCGAAGGTATAGGTAGCTTGCTGGTTCAGCTAGAATACTGTCTCACACTAATTGCTACAGCTACATTCAGTCCATTTCAAATGCCAGTTGCAAATTCATCAATCTCTCTCTCAGAAAAAAACACAATGCAAAACCATAAATGAAGCTAACTGGCTACCTGTGAAACAATGTGCTGACTTTTTGCCTGTCAACTATTTTAAACTTTTCAAGAATGACACCTTCCCTCTACTAGCTTCCAAACTATTCAGGTATGCACAAACATACAACCGTAGACAGCTTTTTAGCACCTTTATTAAATCAGCAATTAAGGACATAAGCAAACATAAATTAACAAAATATTAACATTTTTCTATTTAAATAAATATATATTACACACATTTTCTTCCCTATCAGTCCAGCATTACAAAAAATATGTTGCATATTTTTTCTGTCTTTGTAATTACCATCAGTGCAATATTGCGTAAATTGCTGAATTCCTGCCCTCCGCTGAAGCCTCTCTCTTCCTGAACTTTATGCATATATTGTTCCCAGATTTTCTATTTATTACTTTGCTATTTCCCTTCCAGTTTTTTTTATCTTTCATAACACTAATCTAATATTTGCACAAAGCAAACTTTAACACCAAGCACAAGGTATGAGGCAATGAACCAGTAGTTTGAGCACTTTTGTTCCTTTAGTCATTGTCTTGGAACTTCATCAGAAAATACTAAGTTAATTGAGAATGCCTGTAATAAGTAAGTAAAACAAACTCGAGCAATAAATAAAGTGAACCAATCAGATAGTTGAAATTACAGTTGTGGTCCTATTGAATTGTAAAGCAATCACCTAGCAATGAAACAGTAGTAAAGCCGGGTACTGGCCAATCCCATAGCTTCCCAACAGAGGGAGTGTAATTCAGTTTTTAGTAATACATTCTTGGATATTGCACATCTTACAGTGTGATATAACTTAAATCAGAAAAATAAAATACAGTTACAGCATGGTTAATGAGTTAGAAAGATAAATATAAAAAAATAAAATGGTGTCTGTAGATAGTGCTTCGTATTGTAGTGTTCAAGCATGTAGTCATGTAATAATCAAAAGATCGTAGAAAACGGTGTGAACAAACTGTGTAAACAGGCTGAAAGTAACCCATTGTCTATTCTGTTGGGAAGCTATGGGATTGGCCAGTACCGGTCTTTACTACTGTTTCATTGCTAGGTGATTGGTTTGCAACTCAATAGGACCACAACTGTATTTTCAACTAATTAGTTCATTTTATTTGACTTTTATTACGTATTTATTACAGACATTCTCAATTAACTTTGTATTTTCTGATGAAGTTCCAAGACACTGAATAAAGAAACTAAAGCGCTCAAACTACTGGTTCTTTGCCTCGTTTTTTGTGCTTGGAGTTAAAGTTGACTTTGTTTATTGATTTTTATTTACTTTTTAGTGTCATTTGTTAGTCATTAATACAATATTTAATAACCTCAAATACAGTCTGTGTAGACTTCGATTTCCATTTTCTAGTAATTGTGTCTTTGGCAGCCAACAGAATTAAACATAAGGCATTACTATGTCTAGGCAATTCAGATAATTTCTCAACTCAACAGAATAATTTACTTCCATTTGCCCACCCAGTATTTCTGCAAGTACTCTGTGGGGAGTTTTTTTAAATCTGTTGTAAGGTTTGGTTTGTCTTCTGGTTTAACAGTGGTTTTAAGTATTTCTTTTTTTTACCATTGTTTGGAGACTGTTCCAGTTTTCATTTTGTGTTTCAAGTTGCCTTTTTCTCCATCACACCTCCAATATTATCTGCTTGAGGAAAATGTTTCTTGAAGTCCTAATTGGGGTATAAAAATTCCTATGCAAACACTTTCAAGCAAAGATCCTAAACTTTCTGGCCTTGGTTGCATACTTGGGAGCCAAACCTAGGCCTTCCCATTGTTTTATTGAAATTGCTTTACCAGTCTCTCTAATATCTTCTGATTCTTATAGTTAGCATACAGTATTTTGTATGCCCTACTAATTATCCCTCTTAACAGCTGCTACAGCTGCTTCTATTTACGATTCAACTAAAAACTCTACCACAACAGATTTTTCACTTAAAATGCTATATCCCTTTCTATTTGGCTGTACTCTGAGATCAAGTCCTGGGAGGGAAGGCAGTCACTAGCCTGCAATCCAGATGTCTTCTTGGGCTCATCCCTACTCAATTACCTTTCCTGCTTGTTAATTGCTCCCAGTATATTTGTTCCTCTGCCAGGTTTCTCCAATAAATTCATCCCCCTGTTGTCTACTTTCTGTACCCCTATTTGCAGTAATTCCTATTGGCAACATTTCCTCTTTCCATTCTCGTATTGGCTTAGTTAGAATATGTTTTGCTACTTTGAGTATGATATTCTGTATGGTGGTGGTTCTCTTTAAGGATCTGAATCCAAAATATCTTTCTTCTTGAACTTCCCCTTGTTTCCTCGTCGTCCCTTTCTACTTTGAATTATAACCTCCTGCTTGGGTTACGTATATGAGCCTTAACTGTGTAGCTCTAAAATATTCATTCAAATCGGGGAAACCTAAACCACCTTGCTCTAGTGGAAGGATCAACGTATCCCACTTAACTCTTGCCCTTTCCTTTCCAGATGAATTCTTTAATTTCTTTATTAATTATTGTCTACAGATGGATAAATATGCCTGGGTCATATAAAAGACTAAAAAAAATTCGCTACATGTATCTTGGTATCCATATCCATAAGTTTCCAGTTACTACATTTTTGTATTATCTTTTTAGTTTCTTACCACATATACTTAGCTGCCATAAAATATGCATTTTAATCCATGCTCCTAAATACTTCATATTATAATGCCCCCATAAATATGGTTACTGCTGAACCAATTTGTGTGTGGGTACATAATTTTTGGCTATAGCGTTTGTTTTATCTTCTTTAATTTTATATCCCAAAAAGACTTGAAACTCTGTGTTCCACAACACTGATATCCTTTTCTGGATTTATCAGGTTCAAAATATCATCTGCAAATAATACTAACTTTTCTTCATTACCATACCAATTTTATCTTTGTATTTCTGAGTCCCTTGTTTTCTTTCCAGTGGCTCTAAATATAAAGCAAATAACAAAGGGGGAAGAGGACATCCCTGCCTGGTTCCTCTGTTCAAGCACAGCTTATTTGAGAGGAACTCTCCCACTTAAATTCTTGCCTCCAATCCTTCATATATCCTTCTAATTAACTTTATTATTGCTTCACAATGCAACGGCTTCCAATGCCCTAGTCATAAAATACTAGCTTAATCTGTCAAATGCTTTCTGTGCACCAAGGCCCACCACCAACTGAGGTATTTTCTTACATTTTGCTTCCCTCTGGATCATCATTGTTCTCTTAATGTCAAATGTTTTGCTTCCCTCCACAAAACCACACTGATTCATGTCTATCAATTTTAGCAACACCTTTATCATTCTTTTAGCTAGTATAGACATACCCACTTTATAACACTGGGTTTAAAATTGAAATGAGTGTGTATGAAGCTGGGTCTGAAGGGTTTTTACCACCTTTAGGTAACACAGCCACTAGAGTTTTCTTCCAAGATGTTGGTGGTTCCCTTCCTTTTAAAGTACTGATAACAAAAAGCTTCCAGATCTTTATCAAATTCTTCCTTCTAATTTCCAGACATCCACAGGAATACCATCTGTTCCTGGAGACATTCCTGAAGATTGATTACAGATCACTGCTTGTTTTTATCTCATCACCTCCTACCTTAACTGTTGGTTGTTGAGCCCTGTCTAGCTCTAACCTTGACATAAATAAGTCTTCTATAAATATTTCCATTTGTACTATTTCTTGATATCCAATTTTTTATAAATTTTTCATAATATCCCTAAAACCTCTACAGGATCTCTAGTTAATTTTCTTGTTATAGGTTCCCTAAGTTTGAAGACAACACTTTCAGCATTCTGTTTCCTGGTCATTGTACTAGGTTCTTGTGCAATGGACCTGTTGGCTGAAATAATTGCTTCACTGCAGTCCAGATACTCATTTATTTCCTCTTTAGCACTCTACGGTTGTTCCTCCTCTTGTTCTGGGAGATCCCTTATTCTGCAGTACTTTTAACCTTTGTCAGTCCCTCTAAGTAATCTGTATTGCTACTTAACCATGTCTCTCTTATTTCAACCTTATTTCTAAACTCCATTTTCATTTTATCCCAGTCACTAGCTATAACTTCTAAAGATATTCAAGTTATTGGAGAAGACAGAAATAACTTCCCCACCCATTCATCACATTCCTCTTTTTAATGGGTAGTTGGGAAAACACCATTTGTCTTATTGTTACTTCATTACCCTGCATTTTTATCTTCACCTTTGTTTTGGTGCATGATCAGTAATAGTTGTAGGATATGTCACAGCTTTTAATTTAAATGCACATGCTCTTGTGAAATGTAACTTCTGTCTAGTCCAGTTTTTGTACCTTTGGGAATATGTACATTTTTGTCAGTTTCTAGTACCAAATTCACATCTTCGTGCCAAATACTTTATAGATACATCCTTACTATTGCAAATTAGATTCCAGTCACCACCTACAAATCTCTGCTGAAAGCTGATTATTTCTCCCAAACGTTTGTTTCATAATAGCATTTTTTTGGTGGAATCTAAATGCATGGCATTGTAATCATCATGTCTTGCCAGCAGCCCCTTAGTACCACAAATCTACCATTTTTTTCTTTATCACTATTGGAACCCCTCCATCAATTAGTATAATTATTCCCACTTTCCTCAATCCCTTTATATTCTGCTGAACATCATTATGAAATCTTCTTTGTCAATTTCACTTGCTCATTTCTTTCCAGATTTGTCTCCTGCTGTATTGGTATTTGCACTCTGCATTTCTTTATGTAATTCAAGACTTCTTTTTTTTATCTATACCTATAAGGCCATTTACATTCCAGGAAAACATGGAGAGCACAGTCATCGTGATAAAAGCAATTGTTCCCACCTGCTGTGGCAGTTTTTTGAAAGTGTATTTCCAGCTTTTGTTATATGTATATGCTAATGTTTGACAGTGTGAATTTTTTTTTTGTACAGTTCTCATCTCCATTTGAACCTATCTTGTTTTTCAAGACTTTTGTTTTATAGGTTTTTGGAGATTACTAGGCTTAATGGCTTACGAGCCGTTAAAAGCCTGACCAGTAAAACCTGATTTTCTGCAATATATAGCCAGCCTCTAGGGGCAAGAGGATGACATGGTTTTGTGTCCATACCTTGAGTATCTTGCAGATTGCCCCAGCAATAAGCGATAAAGGCACTACCCTAGGTGCAAATTTGATTCCACATCCATTGATCTAAACTACAGCTGAATAGTACCAGGGAAGGGCCCTGCTTAATTTGAATAGGAAGCCTGTTCCAAAGAAGGGGCAATCTGAGACATACATCTGTCTCTCCAACATGTTTTGTTTGAGTTGCTGACTAAGTTGAGATCCCTAGATTGGGTCACCTTGGTGCTGTTTAACCTGCGGATGTGTAGCACTGCCATCAGGGCTGGATTTTGTCTTGTAAGTCAGGCATAGGTCACCCCTTAATAGTTAGGCTAAAAGCCCTATCCCTTTATTTTGTCTCCTATCTGCATAGGGTAGGTTTACACCCAGTATATTCTTTGAGTAGCTTCTGAGGTCATTCCAGCCTGTAAGTGCCTAGTCGAGTACATACCCAATGGAGTGTTGCACTCTGTTATTGCGCTGAGGGGTTAGTACAGCTGGAGTAACATATCCTTGGGTCTAGATGCCATACCCTTATAAGTTGTGCCACATAGAATTTCCTCACCACTGTGGACACATGGCAGTTAAAGTTCAGGTTACTGTCTCACTCTACACCTAGATCTCTCACCTCTGAGTCTACTCTTACGTGTGTGCTATTGATATTGTAATTCATAGGGATATTTGACTTCCCAAAAGGTATGATGATGCATTTTTTCACATTTAGTTTTAGGCCATGTTTCTGGCACCAAATATTTGTCTGATGTAGACCTTCCTGAAGGATATCTGCATCGGGGTTTTCAGTGATTTGCCCCCCCCCCCTCCCCCCAACTTGCAGTCATTGGCAAACCTTGTCATCCAGAGGCCTTCCAGTTTAGCCTTGACCTTAGAAAAAGGTGTTCCAAATGGGAGTGGTCCCAGCACTGAGCCCTGTGGCACACCACTGGTGACTGGCTTCTTACTGGATATGGATTCACCCACTTTAATAAACATGTGCTCTGTCCATGAGTCAGTTGGCTATCCATCTGGTGCTAATGGTATTTATGCCCAGTTTTGTGCGTTTATTTATAATACCCCAATGGGAAATTGTCATATGACTTGGACAGATCGAAGTAGGTATTATGTACTGTTTTACTGTCATCCATGGCCTTGGTGACTTCTCAAAGAAGTCCACCAGGTTAGATTGGGTAGGCATGACCTGCCCATGATAAAGCCCACTTGGTTTGGGTCCAGTATGTGGTGGTCTCTTCCCTGGCCTTGCATGTAAGAGGAGTCAAACTTGTGGGCCTGTAATTTCCCAAGTGAGTTGATGGTCCCCATTTATTTTATTTATTTATATTTGTTGACTGGGAGTGTCCGACTGGACGTAGGTCCATTTTCAGCGGAGGCCCGGGGAGAAAAGCTCCACAGATACAATAAACAGACAGTAGTTACATTGAATTACATAGCGATTAACAATTTACATAGCAATTACTTACAACATATTTACAGATGAAGAACATAGTACATCAGTAGACAACTAGAATCTTTATCTGTGAAGTACATAACAGACATTAACAAATGTTACAATAAGAAGTTCCTGCTGTATAATAAGTACTGGCTTATGAACATCTGAGCTTGCTATAGTCAAGGTAGTTAGTGGAGTGGAAAGAAAGGTAGTGGTTGGATGGGGAGGGTGATATTAGAGTGGGATTTGCAAGGGCATAGCCAGCATGTTTTTAGGTGCACTTTTAGTAAAGTTTTGAAGTGGGTGCATGATGGTATGGAGGTAATTGTGGGTGGGAGGGAGTTGCATAATTTGGCTATGGTGCAAGAGAATAGTGCTTCACCAGCAGAATTATTGACTTTAGTGATCTGCAAGTGATTTTTGTTGCTGGATCTTAGTGGTCTGGTGGTGAAATAGGGTTGGAGTAGATTTTGGAGGGATGGGACATTTAGTGGATGATTTACTAGTTTGGGGGCAAGTGAGAGTTGATACCATTGAAGGAGGTGAGGGAGTTCAAGCCAGCCCAGTTCAACAAGTGAGAGACAGTGGTGACTACGGTAGGATGCCCCTGTGGCGAATTTGGCGATTTTGTTGTAGCAGGTCTCTAGCTTGTTTAAATCGCATTGCCTTAGGTTGGTATATATTGGACAGGCATAAAGTAGGGTGGAGATGAGGTGGGAATTTGCTATTGAAATCTTTCCTGCTTTGGTGAGAAGTTGCTTATTACTGTATAGCGCTCCTAGCTTATTGTGGACTTTTTTTATGGTCAAGGATATGTGAATGTCAAATTTTAGTTTATTGTCTATTTCCACTCCTAGCAATTTGGTGTGTTCAGTTGGGTATAGAGTGGTGTTGTCTTTTGCTGTGATGTTAAAGTGAGAGTTGTTTTGAGTATGTTTGGTGGGTTGTAAGATGAGTAGTTTAGTTTTGTTTGGGTTGAGTATTAATTGGGCATCGGATAATCAAGTTTCAACAGAGGAAAAGGCTTCCTGTGTGACTTTTTGCAGTTTGGGTAGGGACTGGGCTGAGCAGAAGAGATGGATCCTTGGGGAACCCCTATAGAGACAGGTAGTTGGGGAGATATGTCATTCTGCCATACAATGGATTGTTGGCAGTCAGACAGGTAACTCTGAAACCAGTTGGTGACCGATTGTGAGAAGGATAGGTTATTGAGGACAGAGATAAGTTGTTTGTGTGGGACCATGTCAAATGCTTTAGATAGGTCTAGGAAAGTAGCAGAGGAGAGAGAGCCATTGTTTTTATGCTGAAGGATAGTGTTAGTAAAGGAGAGTAAGGCAGTGGTGGTGCTATGGTTTGGTTGGAAACCATGCTGAGTATTGGAAAGGAGGTTGTTAGTAAGGAGGTAGTCTGAGATCTGAGAGTGTATGCATCTCTCTAGCATTTTGGAGAGTGGAGAGAGAATAGCTATGGGGTGGTAATTGGTTAGTTCTGTGGAGGGGAATTCTATGTGATACTTTCCACAGTGTGGGAACGTAACTTTCTGACAGTGATCGGTTAATCAAGATGGATACTGGGTAGGCCAGAGCATCAGCTGCGATTTGTAGGTATTCACTTGGGAGGTTGTCTGCTGCTAATCTGGTGGGCTTAAGTTTAGTTAAGAGTTTTTTTATGTTGGAGGTAGGTACAGGAGAAAGAGAAGGCAGTGGGGAGATTACTAGTTGAAGGTGTGGGTTGGAGGGGAGGGGGTTGTGTTGTTTAGCTAGTGATAGTATGGTTTGTGTGAAGTGTGTGTTGAATGAGGTAGCAATATTTTCTGAGGAGTGAGGGAAGTTAGGAGGAGGGATACTGACTTTTTACCTGGGTGGAGGATGGAGTTTATGGAGGACCAGAATTGTTTGGGGCTGTGTTGAGAGGAGTCTAGGGCAGACTGGTAGTATTGGAATTTGTCCTGTTTTATTAGCTTTTTGACTCTGTTGCATAGTTCTAGGAATTTCTGTCTAGTTGAGGGGGTTTTGGTTTTGCGCCAGTGCTCCCAGGCTTTATCCCTGTTTTTCATTTCTGACTTAGTGGTTTTCTGTAGCCATGAGGAGGGTTGTGCTTTGATTCTGGAAAGTCTTATGGGGGTATGGTAATTAAGGATGCTCAGGAAGGTAGTATTAAAAAATTCAACAGCGTCATCAAGGCTGAGGTACTTTAGAGGATTCCAGTTAAATTCTTTGAGGGATGAGATGAATGTGAGTGGGTTAAAGTTAAGTTTTTTACGTATTTGACGGTAGATGACAGGTTTAGCTTGGTATAGGTATTTTTTTGAGTAGGAATGTTTGGGAGTGATCACTGAGGCTATCTGATAAGCAGCCTGTTGTATATGACTGGGGGCTCTTACTGACTAGTATCCAGTCCAGGGTAGTTTGCTTGCTGGAGTTTTTATTTATCCTGGTTGGCGACTGGACTAGTTGGGTGAAGCCATGAAGGTTTACATGATGGGTTGGATGGTTGCCAGAACAGGATTGCCAGTCAATATTGAAATCACCTAAAATGATAGTTTCTTGGGGGAGATGGTGGGTAGACCAGCTGAGGAGGTTTTCTAGTGGAGGGATGTTTTGGCCAGGTGGGAAGTAGCATCCAATTATGTTGATGGTTTTGTTTTGGTTTATTTTGAGGTTGGTATATATTATTTCTTCATTGCCTATTTTTGGAGCTGATGATTTTAAGATCTGGATGTTTAGATGCTGTTTAAATATTACAGCTACACCGCCTCCTTTCTTGTTTAGCCGGTCTACTCTTAGTATGCCATAACCTGTGGGGGAGTATTTGCTCACTGGTAATGTGAGGTTTTAGCCAGGTTTCTGTCAGGTTGACTATATCTGGGGAGTACAAGTCTATGGTGGCATGGAGTTCATGGACTTTGTTGGATATACTTCTAATATTTAGGCTTAGTAGAAGGAAGTCACTTGGCTTTCTATTGGCTGTAATATGGGAGAAGTTGTGGTTTCTAGTCTGATTATGAGGAATGGGGTTGGAGATGGTAGGGCCAGGGTTGGGGTGGATATCTCCACTTGGGGCTAGTTTAGATATGCACGAGGTTATTAGTTTTCTCAGTTTTTGAATGTGTTTGTTTATAAGGGAAACTTTATGATTGGGCTCTTTGGGTAATAGGTATGGTGGGAGGGTTACTGTGTAAAGTTGTAGGGATGCTTTATGCTTGAGTAATATAGTTGGTAGAATATGTTGGGGGTGCATAGGGATGTCTCTTGAGTTGGTGGGAGGGGAGCTGAGTGAGGGTGAGACATGAGTGGTTGTGTGAGTAGTAGTACAGTGGTAGTGGTTGAGTGGGGGAATGATGGAGCTTTGGTAGGATGTAAGATATGCAAGGAGAGTGCATGCTGTGAGCATAGGTAAGGTATGCTTGTACATGTTAGTTGAGGAGGTGTGATAGTAGTGGGAAGATGGAGGAGGTAGTGTTGGGGTAGTGCTGTGGTTGGCTACTGGAAAGATGGGAGGGGTTTGTGAGTGTAATAAAGGTGGGACCACTGGGGGTGGTAGGGAATAGGGGGTAGGGTGGTGAGCGAAGCGGGTAGAGACCCTGTTAGTTGCTCTTATGAGGGGGCTGGAAACAATCAGGTAACAGAGTTAACTGATAAATGAACATATGATAGTGACAAGGGTGGTTGTAGTTGTAAAAATGGTGCCTGCCACAGGTAATATTTATTAACTTTGGGATTGTCTTAAGGTAATAAACAGGGAAGGGGAGGGGAACAAGGGTGTGAGCAGGCAGTTCTTTGTACTGCTGCTAATGAGCCAAAGCAAAGACAAATTTGTGTTTTAAGAAACGATCACAATTGACCAAGGACTGCTCTGAAACTGTAAGTAATTTCTTAACCATTTGCCAGATGGAAAAACAGGATAACCTTGTATCAGTAGGCTACTGTGGTCTCGGTTTAAATTAACAAACACACAGTATTGATCAGTTATGGATACTATTTGCTAATAGAAGGGAATAAGAGAGAAAGTGGAAGATGAGTGTGTGTGTGTGTGTGTGTGTGTGTGTGTGTGTGTGTGTGTGTGTGTGTGTGTGTGTGTGTGTGGGGAGGGGGGGGGCTGCTTAGAAGCCAAAGCAGAGTGCTCTCCAGGGGAAAATGAATATTGGCTCAAACAGGTAGACACATGCTCAGAGTTAACTTCAGCTGTTTGCAGACAATTCAGACCAAGACTGCGCTTTTCTTGTAAGAATGACAAAAGTGGTACCGCAGTTGAATACTTAAGAGTGGTGTTAGGTCTAGAAAAAAAAGAGAGTACAGAGAGGAGTAAGCACTTTGAGATGGTAAAGATATATTAGAAAGATTACAAAAAACAAAATGAGCAAATAGCTACTGTATATGCAGGAAAATGTCTTGAACCAACAACTAGTATATGCAGATACTGAGCCAATTGGAAACGCATGTGTTAGAAAAACCTCAAGACAGTTATGCAGTCACAGATAAAAATATAGCTAGCAGCACTCTGTCGAGGTTGTCTAATATGATTCTATCCACCAGTAACAGCACAATTATATAGAAATAATTAGACACCAGTATGAGCTGTCTACACACAACACAATTACATGAATAACATTAGTGAACAAGGTGCAGCTATGCAAACAGACCATACTAGTATACTAAAAACAACTTGGTGCAGACAAAATTTATGTAGAGAGATGACCGTTGCTGTACTCCACTCTTTCAAGATAAAGCCAGTCCAGAAGCTGTGGTTAAATAGAAATCCTAATGGGTCTGATAAGCTGTAATTTAAGATGTTTTAAGAAGCAACCTGGTATATTGTTGAGCCCCATTGAAGTTGTGTTTTTTAGCTTTAGGGAGCACAGTGGCAACCTGTTCTTTGGTGATTTAATTGACGGTGGAGGGTATTTCCTGGGGGTGATGGGGAGGTGAAATTTGAGCCAAATTTGTCAGCCAGCAGATTTGCTATATCTTTTGTCTGAGTATAAGCGAAGCCATCTACAACTAATTCTGCATGTTGTTGGGTAATGCCCTTAAGATTGTGGACATAACTAATAAAATGCCTTATGGTTATCCTTGGCTTTGGCAGCTATTTTTACCTCACAGTTGACTAGTTCCCTGATTCGCTTGTTTATACTAATGAGGGATTGTTTTGCTCTGTGCATATTGTCTTTTACTTCTCGACAGGATTTTGTTTTGTTGTACAACTTATTAATATCAGGGGTCCACCAGAATGGCTTGTTTTTTCCAGTTTGACTTGGGTTTTTTTGGTAGTGCCATTTCTATGCACTTGTTTATATTATTGTACAGGATTTTTGTGTATGCCTCTGCGTTGGTTTCGTTGTTTTTCTGGATTTGGGAGATCTTGGAAACTAGCTACCCTATCCCTTAATAGGGGGTAATTTATCTTGGAGAAGTTCTTAAAGGTTTTTGGGGTTAGATGGGGGGAGATTAGTTTTACCTTTATTAAGGGAAATTGCTTTGTAATCTGATCTTACCAGTGAGGACATCACATCGGGGGTTACAGCACTCTCCCATATTTGTGAGTACCAGATTTAGGATATTTGTTTACTTAGTGGGAGTGTAGACTAGGTGCTACAGGGCATTTCAGTTTACAAAGTCAAGAAATTTTTGGGCCTACATGTTGGTGGCTGTATGCACCTCCCAATTAAAGGAGTAGTTAAAATCTTCTTTGAGAATGATATCTGGCTGCGTGTGAGTGATTCTAGAAACTTCAGGTAGTATGTATGGATTTCCTGGTTGGTGGTGGGGGAACCTGTAGCTAGCAAGAATATGGTAATGGATTTTCCCATGGTTAGTTGGACAATGGAGTAACTCAAGCATGTCTTTGTTTGAACAGCCTTGAGGTGTGCTTATCCTTTTATGTAGATACACAGCTGCCATTTGCTCTTAGATGTTCAGTGGGTGGTCAGAACATATGAAAGGCATTCTAGCCATGCACTATCAGAGTGCTTTCCATGACTTTGAACCATGTTTCAGTAACTGCACAGATGTCAGCCTTCTCCAGAGTGAGGAGATATTCCAGGGAGTGCAGTTTCCTGAGACCCCTAGCATTGAGAAGTAACACCTTTAGCTTGTCCTGAGTAGCTTTTGTTATGTTGGAAGGTTTTCTGTTTGTTTGACGATGCTTAGACATTTTAGGGGTGAATAATGTTTTGGCCAATGTCCAAAACCTGGAGGTCACAGGTGAAGAACGTCCCTGTCAAAGCAGTGTGGCCTGTCAACTCTGTCCTCCAGGCAAAGTATTGGACTCCTTTGGAATGACAAAAAAAGTACTAGATGCATAGTTAAGTGTTAGGCTAGCTGCCTTTGTAGGTAATTTGAAGCATAGAGAATTTCACTTGAATCAAATGCTGTATACCTTGTAAAGTAAACACCTTGGGTGTTATGCCAGTCCCCATACCCGGAGGGGTTTTAATGAATGCCCTCAAACAAAAAAAACTAAATACAATACATTCCATCCCCTATAACTTTGGAATGAACACACTCAACTATATACATTTTCAAAACATGAGATTTGGTTAATATTTAAAAAAACTTTTTTTTTTTTTTTTTTAAAAGAGGTTTAACCCTCCTGAAGGGAACAATTGTCACCTGCAGGCATTATCTAAGATTTAGCTTACCCATACTAAAAAAACATGCTATAGCCTGTGCTCTCCCTTACACTGCTCGGTGTCTCTTCTTATTTCTCCTAGGTATGAGAAACAGCTTGCATGCTTTCAGAAAACTTTTAGCCCAAAGAAAAAGTGCACTGGCTGTCTCTAAATTGGACACTGCACTGAAATATTAAGGCTGATAGGGAGGTTAACTCTCTTATTCGCTTCCCAAAAATTCAAACTTTTTTTTCACTGACCTGCTTATCATTGTACCCTTCAAAGTTTGTATTGCCCTCTGCAAAGAATACTGAAAAATTTCAAGATTAACTGCTTGTTCCTGCAGACAGCTCATCTCCATGGAAATGTACATTGAGTCTCTTGTAAATTTCACTCAGGAAAGAATGGACAGTTGCGTTCAGCTGCAGAAATCTCAACTCCACTGATTATTTGCCAGTGGAAAACAGACAAGCTAATATCTTTGCAGTTGTAAGAAGCTTGGCATTTTCATGGCGTTCATCATTTATGTCTTATTTTTAAAGCCTACATGTTTATAAAAACGCTGTTTACAGCTTAGTCCAAAGGTAGTCTAGATGTTCACCCTTATAAAATAGAGAGAATATTCTAATTCTACATATAATATAATCGTTCCACTTTCACACCATAAACCCAACCCCAGCAGCTCAAGATCAAAGCATATGAACATTAAACTTGCTATTGTTCAGCCTTTTTTCCTCTTGTTATACCGTAAAACCTATATTTTTACAACTAAAAAATACTTGTGTATGTTTTAAAGATATTAGTGTACAACAGTCATTGAAGAGACACCCACACTTAAAATAGCCTGACTACATACTACATTAAATGGTTACTTTATATAACCTGCATTTATACACTAATATGAACAAAAAATTGTTTTTCTTGAAGTCCCCCCCCCCCCATCACTGTCCTCCTAAACAGTAATGATATACAGTGGGGTATATGCTTTACAGTCCACCCACAAATTTAACAAAGTTAAGAAAAGTCCTGCATTTTATCAGCCACTTTTTCTTGTAAAACTATATTTCACAAATGTGATATGATGGTTTATAGTCTTCCATTTATTCACCAATTTCAGAGTTGCTGGTCATCTTCCTGCTAATCTGTCTCCTGACACCAGACTCTAGTTCATGTCTGAGGTACTGCTGATTTGTTCTAGTCACCACCTATTTTTTTATCCCCTGTCTCAAGCATTTTCCTTTGGAGCATTGGAAAAGGTTTCACTAGCAAAGTCTCTCTATGAACCTTACCATCAGAAGAATAAGAAGCAAAGCCCATTTTGCTTGCTGACTCACTTTTTTTGGATAAACTTTATTTCCTCCTCAGCCTGATAGGTGTTAAATTGCTTTGATCCTCCAGGAAAAACACGTTGAAGACTTTTGGATACAGCAGCTTGAATCTCACACATGCCTCTCTATATTCCCTGATTGCTAGGTTAAATTTGCTTCTCTCCTTCCTGGTGTACTGGGTTAAATTCGTTCTCTCCTTCCTGGTGTACAGTGAAAAATCATTTTTCTAAAAATACTGTGCTGTCTTCAATCTTTAATACTGTGCCTTCTGCCACAATTTTGTCAGGATCAACTATCATAGGTTCATAGATTGGTACTAGGCTGTTGGCCCTAGGGCCTATACAAGCCTAGCCATAACAATTCTCTGGCTATTTTTTCCCATAATATTTACTCCCCTAGACCCCTGTCTAGCAGGGTGACTGACGTGATCCCCAGGGTGAATTTCCTATCTCCCATCCAATTGTCAGGGTTCCTTTTGAAGATGGCCAAAGAGGCGCTCTGCTTGACATATATGGGCAGTCTATTCCAGAGTCTGGGGAGTCTCTGGGTCAGGAACTTATTCATCCAGCATGTTTTGTTCATTGTGATGACAAGGTTTAGATCTCTGGAGCGTGTAGCTCTGAGGGATTGGGATTTCTTTAAATGTAGCATGTTCAACAGCTCTGGGTTTAACATGGCCTTGTATGTTAAGCAGATATTGCCTCTGAGTAGACGATATGCGACAGAGTATCGTTGGAGTTTTTTTTAGATGGTCACATAGGGCATCTGATTTAGACCTTTGATTCTTTTAGTGAGGTATTTCTGCAGCCTTTCCAGTTGTTGCAGATGTCTTGAGTGGTACATACCAAATGGGGCGTTGTATTCTATAATGGGTCTAATGAGGAATGAGTACAGTGGGACAATGACCTCCTTTTTTCTGGATGAAAAGCCCTTCGTGATGAGGTGTGCCACTTGGAAGGATTTCCTGACTGTTGTGGCGATGTGGTTATCGAAGGTGAGACCACTGTTCACCTGTGTCACCAAGTCTCTTATCACACTTGGTGTAATGCCACTTATGCGGTAGTTCACGGGTATATCTTTTTTCCCAAGGAGGAAAACTATACATTTCTTGGCATTGAGCTTGAGCCCATGGTTCTGGCACCAAGCATCTGTTTCTGTAAGGCCCTTTTGTAGAATATCCACATTATTTGGGGGTTCAGTAATGACTCCCAGTTTGCAGTTATCTGTGAACTTTATTAACCAGAGTCCCTTAGTGTTGGCCTGTACTTCAGAGAAGTAGATGCGAAACGAGCGGTCCCAGGATTGAACCCTGAGGTACTCCACTTGTCTGGAGCTGGATTTGGAGTTGACTACTTTTACAGTGTGGGTTCTGTCAGTAAGCCAGTTGGCAACCCATCGAGTGACGTAGGGATTAATGCCCAGCTTAGTAAGTTTATCTATGATTCTAGAGTGGGGGATGGTGTTGAAGGCCTTGGTGAGGTCCAGATAGGCTGTGTGGACTGCCTTACCCTCATGCACAGCTCTGGAGACTGATTCGAAGAACTCAGTCAAGTTCAGGAGATATGATCTGCCCTTCACGACCCCAAACTGGGTGGGGTCCAGTGTTTGAAGGTTGCCAATGTGTTTGTTTACAAGTTCCATGATAATGCGTTCCATGCCCTTGCAGATCAGGTTCGCCAGACTGATGGGGTGGTAGTTCCTAGGATCCAAGGTGGATTCCCCCTTGTGGAATGGGATAACTGTAGCTGTGCTCCACTCAATGGGCACAAATCCTGAGGTAGGCTATGATTAAACGGATCACCTTTAAAACCTCGAAACCGCGTTTGCCCGACACACTAATGACCGAAACGAAAAGACCGACAACATAAAACGCCGACAACGCAAAACACCGAAAACCATTACACCAACACACTACACGTAAACAACACAGTACACTACATAACATATGCACTATCCCTAACCAAAACCCTAACCCTAAGGTCCGACACTATCGCACACTTACCCTACCTGCACCCTAACCCTAACTCACTTACCCACCCCTAAACCCACAGTCCCTCGCTATCGCACACACACCCTACCTGCACCCTAACCCTAACTCACTTAACCCACCCCTAACCCACAGTCCCTCACCATCGCACACACACACCCTACCTGCACCCTAACCCTAACTCACTTAACCCACCCCTAACCCACAGTCCCTCACCATCGCACACACACCCTACCTGCACCCTAACCCTAACTCACTTAACCCACCCCTAACCCACAGTCCCTCACCATCGCACACACACCCTACCTGCACCCTAACCCTAACTCACTTAACCCACCCCTAACCCACAGTCCCTCACTATCGCACACTTACCTGTCCTCTCCCTAACACTAAATCCCTCACTCGATCGCACACTTACCGAGTCCGTCGGGTTCTCACCTTTTCGGTCATCTGCGTTTTCGGTATTCTCGTCCCGTCGGATTCCGTTTCGGGCAAACGCGAGTTCGAGATTTTAAAGGTGACCCGATTAAACATGACACTTAGGTGAGGTGTCAGTTCATTTTGTAGTTCATGTAGTACACAGCCTGGGATGTCGTTTGGTCTCGTATTCTTAGCTTTGGAGTGTGCGGTTTTTACCTGTTGTGGCCATTATTACCAGAATTTGGCAATTTTTCGGTATTGAGATGGGCCCTTTAGGGGATGAAGTTGGCACTGAATCAATCTGCCAGCATATTGACAATATCCTTGGGATCAGTATATTTAATGCCATTCTGTTGTAGCTCAGAGCAGATCTGTGCATTGCCATTTAGATTCTTGACATAGCATTAGAATGCCTTGTGGTTGTCTTTGGAATCTTTGGCAATTTTATTTTCATAACTAGCTTTGGAGGATTTTGTGAGGGATCCCAGCTTCTTACTGAGGCTGATAAGGGAGCTTTTTGCATCGTGGGATTTTTCTCTTTTCTGCAACAGTTTCTTCCTTTTGTTGTAAAGTTTGTTTATGGCAGGGGACCACCAGATTGGCTTCCTTTTTTGTAGGATAGCGTCTTGGTTCTATTTGGGATGGCACAATTCATGCATGAGTGGATGTGCTCGTACAGTGCCTTGGTGTAGGATTCAGCAGTTGAACTTTCAGTTCCCGTCTGCATGGGTGTCATGAAGCTTGTCACTTCTGACTTCAGTAGCATGAAGTTGGCTTTGGAGAAGTTTTTTATAGAGGTTTCTTTATAGAGGTTTCCTTACTGGGGGGTGGGGGAGGGATGTGAATGTCAAGGGTGATTATCTTATGGTCAGACCTGACCAACGAGGGGGTAACCATAGGTGTGGAGCATCGATTTCCCATGTTTGTAATGACCAGGTCTAGGATATTGGAGCCCTTGGTGGGACTATGAATTAGTTGATCCAGGGCATTGGAATTTGAGTTCCACGAACTGTTGGGCAAAGGTGTTAGTACACGAGTAGTTTTCCCAGTTAATGGCAGGGTAGTTGAAATCACCCAGTATTAGGGTGTTTGGTTGAATCTTAATATTTTCCAGTATGCTTAGAAAGGTTTAGCGAGAATCTTGGGGTATGGTGGAGAATCTTTAGTAAGCTACAATTTGGATGCAGTCTTATCTACTGTTAGTTGCACCTGGAGAGTTTCAAATGCATTGTGTGTTGGGCAACTAGCCTGGTGGTGTGAATATGGACACTCCTCCACCTTTAGTGTTTTGGTCCTGGTTTGGTGGCCGAAAAGTGTGGTAAGAGTTGTAGCCTGGTATTGCAGGGGTGCTCTCTGGAGCCTTGAACCAGGTCTCAGTTACTGCACAGATATTGATGTTCTCCATTTTTAGGAGTGTCTCGAGAGAGTGTGTTTTGAGGTTTAGACTTCTAGCATTACCTTCAGATTTTGCATGCTTGTACCTGTTACGGTGGTGGTTTTGTCCTTTGAACTTTGCCTAAAAAAGGCACTATGGGAGTGGCAAGAGCCTTGGCCAGTAACCTGAATCCTAGGGGCGAGAGGTGCAGACCATCTCTGACAAAGCATCGTGGTCTGTCAATCATGTCATTCCAGGCAGACGGATACTGGATCACCTTTGAATGACACCAGAATCTTAGCCAATTGTTGAAGTCAATCATTTTGTCCTTATACTGTGGTTATCATTCTGGGCGAAAGCAGGATGCTACTCGGGGCTAGGGTCATATCTGCCTGGGCCACATGATCTGAGAGCTCTTCCATGTCTCTTCATGTAGTCCAGGGAGGTACGTCTCAAGTCATTTATTCCAACATGGACAATGATAGAGTCGTATTTGTACTTGTAGAGTGACTTGAGTGCATACGTTATGTGGCGGATCCTGGCACCCGACAGGCAGCTAACTGTGATTTTTCTCCTTGTTCACCCTGGTGAGTGGAACATCAGTGTGTCTTGACTATAGAGTCACCTATGACTAAAGCATTGGGTATGTTGTCTTGCCTTGGGGGCTGTTGGGTGGCACACTGGTGTTGTGAAGTATGTGACACTTTGGTTGTGATTGGTGTTTGTTTGCATTTCAGCTTCGGAGGTCCTTGTTGCTTGGGCAAGTTACTGTTAAGGGCCTCCACATATGAGGGTTTAGAGTTGCTATGCGAGGATGTTTGATGGTATGGGTTTAAGTCACCTATGACTAAAGCATTGGGTATGTTGTCTTGCCTTGGGGGCTGTTGTTGGGTGGCACACTGGTGTTGTGAAGTATGTGACACTTTGGTTGTGATTGGTGTTTGTTTGCATTTCAGCTTCGGAGGTCCTTGTTGCTTGGGCAAGTTACTGTTAAGGGCCTCCACATATGAGGGTTTAGAGTTGCTATGCGAGGATGTTTGATGGTATGGGTTTAGAAGGGCTATGTGTTGCTTGAGGTGTAGTGTGGGTGTTAAACTTCTCCTCTTGACTGTCCAGCACAGTCTTGGGTGGAGAGAGCTTTGCTTCCAGTTTGGCATTGTAATTGCATCTCTCACAGGTTGTAGTGTTGGATGGTAGGATGAGAGGGTTGTCTTTGTACATGAGGCAATTGCTGCATTGCCCCGGTATGCCCAGGTTCACCAGGTGGACAGGAAAAATCATTGGAAGCTGACCCTTGAACATGCCTGGTTTGGTGCTTTTTTTTTTTTGTAAAATACAAGAGCTGTTTTCCCTTACCTTAGCAAGGCTGCAGTTATAGGCTGTTTAGTGCCTACAAATAATTTCTCCTTATTAACAAGGAGAGTTGGTGCTTGTATCTGTTTAAGGCTTCCTAGTACTTTCCAGCAGGTTTTAGAGCAAGTGCTAGTCACAGGGATGCTTAAAGGTAAGGTGAAAAAAATGCTTTATCCTAAACATTGCAGTATGCAGTAGAGGAGTTAGATGTGTAGGTAATTTAAATTTTACCTGTCTAAAAAGTGAAGTTTTAGTGGAGAGTCACTATTTTTAAAACCGCAAGATAGATTGAAAGGGGGTAGTCCCTTTTGTATTCTGGTACTATGGAATACAGTAGGATGGCCAATAAATTTAAATAGTTGAAGGGGAGTGATTTCACAAAATGATAATTTTGCGCTTACTCACACAAGCCAGTAAAAGCAGAGAGGAAAATGAGTTATATGGTCAAATTAACGTAAGGGGCAGGCAACTAGAAAGACAGTGGTATTTAAGAACACAACAGTAACCAGGTGGGGAAAAACATTTCTGCCTGACTCACAAGAGACAGAGCTGTGGTCTCAAAGTTTTAATATGCAGTTAAAAGCAGAATACAAGTAAAACATAAGGTAAAGAAAACAAATCACAGTATTCAAAATAGAAAAAGGCAATAAAGTAATACAAAATGCAACGAATAAAAAGCAAACTAACCTTTCCCTCGCAGCAAAGTGTAGCAGTCTGGGTGAGCCTTTCTAGTAAAGCTCTGAAATGTTTTATTTTGCAATTTACAATCTCTTCTGCTATGATTGCATCTTTACTAATATAGGTCTTTGCTGCTTTCTCGTGGCCAGGTTTGGAGCATACACTCGGTGCCCTTTCAATTAACATTCTGCTGTTGAACACCATTCCAGTTTATTTGTGCTTTCATAAAATTAATACAGTCTGTTCCTTCTAGGTTCTCTGGTACATCAGAAAATCTCAGGTTTTCTGTGCGCACTCTGTCTTCAGACTAATTTTTTTAAACATTTTTTCTTGAGAAACCTCATTCAGCCAGTTTTTCTTCGTGTCACCCTCTGATTTTTGCAGTTTGATAGTTCATCTAAATGGCTCGTTAAAGCTTATTCTATTTCTTCCAGCTTTTTGGTCTTTTGAATTGATATATTCCTTCAATGTTTTAATTATTTTAATCAATTGAGTACATTTGATTTTTTTTCTCTAAATTAGTGGAGGACATCTCTTGATCCAGAGTTGAAGCTTGAACTGCTTTTCGCTGAATAGCTGCAAAATCCTTCCCAGGCCTTTTCTGGTTAACTTGTTTTATTTATTAACATTTAATTACTGGAAAGTCCAACTGGGTAGAAGACCATTTTTATCGGAGGCCCAGGGAGAAAAACTTCAAATTATGGCAAAACATTTTAAGAATAATTTTTACAATCTTCAAAAATAAACCAAAAACATCTGCAGTTTAATTATAACATTGATTAAGAATCGATGGACGTTAAATGCCAGTCATTTAATTGGAGAAATTTTAAATCATTTGGAGAGAAATTAAAGATAAGTTAGTATAATACAAACAGGAATTGCAATATGAAGTGAGGGGAAAACAGGCTTGTGGTATATTTAGAAAGTAAGGAAGGAAAGTTTTGATAGAAGTAAGGAAGTAAGTGAAGAAGGGAGAGTAACAGGGTATAAGGAATGAGAAGTCCCTTTTACACATTTAGGGATATAGTTTTATCCTGGTTTTGAACAAGAATAGAGCCAGATTGTAGCTAGGAAATCTTTGAGTGTTTTTTAAAGGTGTCTAGCTGGGGGATTCACCTTATGGCTACAGGTAAGGTGTTCCAGGCCTTAGCAACCTTGTACGAGTACAAACTATGCCCAGCAGGTTTGTTAGGATTGTAGACAAGAAATTTTGGTCTCACTGATCGACTGGAAACAGTTGTGTAGAATGTTTGTTTTTTATTGCTGGGCAGGCAGATGGATACTGAATAATTCTATAGGTGGTAAGACGTTGTGTACATGTTAGATGAGGCACTTCTAACCAATTTAGGCTTTTCAGTGCTATATAGTGGTGGTTTCTGAAAGGGGTATTTGCTGCAAATTTAGCAACTTTGGTATATCCTGGAGGTTACTAAGTATGGAAGTGCCATAAAGAAGTGTGGGGAGGGGATGAGTAGTGGCAGGTGTAGTTTTAGTTGTGTTGGTGAGTTTTTGGCTCTAAATCATCCCAAGTTTTTTTGTTTTTCTTATGCAGTTTTGTGTATGCAGCTTGAGTGTAAGGTTATTATCCACTGTCACTGCTTATAATTTGCTATGAGGAGTGACTTCAGTGGTTGAATTACCAAGAGGGAGATTTGGGGGGGGGGGATTAGTAGTTTGGTCTTTTTTGGTTTGAGCATGTGTTAAGCTATGAAGCAATATTTAAGTGGCTGTTGAAACATCCTGAGTAATTTTGTGGAGATTTTCTTTCAGGTTTTCAAATTTGTTTGTTGTGATCCAGGCAGCATATTTACTAGACAGTAACTGAATCAGTGATGCGCCTTTTTTTTAGTTACTATATGCACACTGGGTGAGTTGACATTATGCTGTAGATAGAGTGCAGCCATCTTGTAAGTCACAACCTTAGACATCTTAACCACTCGTGTCCTCTTCTACAAGCACCCAAACTGTGCTTTGATGCTCAGGCCTCGTTCCCAAACTGCAGGGTTCTCCCTTCTTAAAGATAATTCCTCTTGCCCCATTTCCTGTTAACAAAAACACATTTCAGGACTCTAGGAACATGCAACTGCTATTCCTCTGGTCATGTAATGTAAACTTCTACATTTACATCCATCTACATATCTTGTTCTGACTCTATTTTTGATTCTTTCAGCATGCCAACTCTGATTTCAGTCATATATAATATGATGTTGTGTGTCACTTATCTGCTACCTTTATTCCCCTTAAGCTTGCTGTGATATTCACTTTGCAATATACACATTATATACGTTTTGTCATTCACTTTGTATATAATGTTATGTAACCATTGTGTAACTGTTTTCCTTGGGCTTCGACTGAAATGGGTCCAATGGGGTCAGTGCTGTACCCTGTTTAATGAATTCAAAATAAAATTATCCATCTGATGTTGTAAATCTTTGTTCATTCATTACAGATAGGTCATTTGGTTCTGTCCTTGGAACCGTTACGGCCGTTTCCCAGCTCGCGCAAGCCAAAAACTCAGTTAAGAACCTACCCACAATGCCCCTCTCCTAGTTACTCTAGATCTCATTTGCCACGTTCCTAGTCAGACGTGTTAGCCATCTCTCTCAAAGCTAAAAAGAAACTTCTTAATTTTGACAGTTTCTCTTCAAAATTATTTAATTTTTAGTCAAGTTAGCCTTTTCTCACTGTCTCCTATAACCTAAGCCTATTTCCTACCCTTTTCCTTGATAATTTAATTTTTTACCTTTTTGGTACTGTCCCTCTCTCCTGTCTTTGACAGATCTTTCCTTTTTACTAGTGGTATTCTTTAAAATAACATCACTGGTATTTTCTCCCTTATTTTTTCTTTAGGATAGCCTTGTTGCCTTACCGTGTCAGACAAAGCTAAGTTGGGATTTAAACAGTGTGACAAGTGTGGATGTAAGATGCCTAACTCAGATACACATGTTAGTTGTGTCTACTGTTTTGGGCGTGAATCATATTAAAGCTGACTGTGACATTTGTGCTTGTTTTAGTAATCGGACACTAGCAGAACGTAAGAATAAACTTATTTTGAAAGGTTTACTCAAGACAACTTTTTCGGAGGCTCTATCTGGGTCGGAGGGCTCACCCCCTCCTAAGACCAAAAAAGTAAGGAAAAACGGAGTCACTCAGTTACTGCATCTGTCAGTTACGGAACCGAGTCGGCTGCATGCGTCCTCAGCGCAGACCTCGTCATCACCAGGCTCTGTCTCTCCCTCGGTGCCGACCATGATAGTCACTCCTATTTCTGTTCCAACCTCGGCAACACTGACCGGTGCCGTCCTTGGGATCCCACATTGCCTCCGATGACTATACATGCTTCGGCACCATCCCTGGTCATGGTGCCAACAGTTTCTTCGGCTCCATCACTCCAAAGCTTGAATAATTGCCAAGGACAAGATATTCTCCAACTTACAACCCTTTTTTGGGGCAAAGGTTTAGTCCCTTTCTAGAAAGACCTGATTCCCCTTCAGCCTCCTTTATATCCACTAGGAGTTTTTCTGAACTAGACCTAGTGCGGGTTGTGGACCAGCTTGGGGATTGCCCATTCCAGCTAGACCTTCTTTCCCTCCTGACTCAGAATATTTTACCACACCTTCCCCCGTTTATCGTCCTCCAGCATCCACCCTTATATCTGTACTGATGTCCACTTTGGTACATACTGTGTCTGCTCCGACAGCAGTGTTTCCCCTGTCTGCACTGACCACCTTTGCTGCATCTGCACCGATGCTTTCTCGGGGTGATGCTTGGACTGTCCGTACCTTGGTACCTACTCCGGCGCCTATTTTCTCGCTGGCACCATCTAGTGCCACGGTTCCGATGGCTTCCAGGTCTCTTGGAACCCCTGAACTGGAGGTGGGCTCTTCAGGGTGGGGTGTGACTCCGGTTCTGAGCTCCCATCCTTGCTCGAGAGGGCCTGCTGTACAGGTGATGGAGAGGGTCCTTCATTCCGAAGGCTCACAGTCTGCACCAGTGACATTGGTACCAGAAACCCCCCTAGCATGCACCTCTCCCAACCTGCTATGTCAGGACCCCGGGTACGGGAGTCACAAGAACTCCCTTTGAAGGGACCCCTTTCTCCGGAGTCCTCCTCAGAAGATCCCACTGGAGAGCCACCCCGGAAGAAACAGTGCAAGAGGAAGCACCTTGATTCCCCGGAGGAATCTATCACAGAAGACACTGATTGTGATGAGGGAGAAGGGTCCCCACGGTCTCCCCCAGACATTTCATTTGGAGACATTCTCGAAATCCTCAAGCAGCGGGGGGACTGGAAGTCCTCTAACCCTTCTTCTGAGGAATCTGTGTTCCTGCAGGCCTTCCGTGCCTAGCCACCAACAGATGACCTTGTTAAATTAATTATGCAGCGTGCCTGGAAAGCCCCGGACAATGTGGAACCTGTCCCCAGAGGCCAGACAACATTTTATCTACACCTGAAGACCAGCCCCACTGGTCCAAGCAGTTGACAGTTGATTCTATGGTCATGGCGGCGGCCACCACCAAGAGGGAGCTGGCAGATGATAGTATCACTGTCCATCCTCCAAACAAGTCCCGGACCATGGACAGACTAGGGAAGCGGACCTATACTTAAGTGACCTTCGCCATTCATTTGCTGAACTATCTGGCACACTTTACTCACCTCCAAAGAGACCTAATTTCTGAATTGTCTTCCTCTTTGGTGGGGGTACTGCCTGATGAGGTGCGTGATACTGTCGAATCACAGCTAGCTACCCTTGAATACATCTCGAACTCCTCGATGCATTTGATATCTCACACCACTGAGGGGGCAGCTCGAGCTGCCGCATCTGGTGTTATGAAACATAATGTTTGGATGTGGTTGTGTGACTTTGCAGACCCCTTTGAATCTTCCTTCGTCAATGCACCTGTCGACAAATCTGCACTTTTTGTCTCCAAGGTACGAGACACACTTGCACGTAGTGGGAAAGATGGAAAGACCTTGTCTGCTGTGGGCATACGCTTTTCCAACCCCCAGAGGTCCTACTCCAAAAACCAGAAGGGAGGAAAGATGTGGTTCAAGAAATCCCAAGGATCCTTTCGTGACACTCTTGCTGAACATCCCCCTGGGTGGAGGGGCAACTCGTATGGAAGATGCCCCTTTTGAGGTAAGGGGTTCTGCGTAACCAGGGCGCTAGAGACTCTTTCTCTGGCAAACCCTAACGATGCTTCTGAGCCGCGGCCCTATTGCTTTCCTCTGGAAGCAGTCGGGGGTCGTTTTTCTCTGCATCTACCAGCCTGGCATTTTATTACTACCGCTGTTTGGATGCAGAGAATAATATCCAGAGGCTACCAAATACCATGCGATTGAACTCCCAGACCCGTCAAACAAATCCCTGATGTACCACCCAGTCAGAGGGAATTAGCCTTAGAAAAGCAGCTAAGAAAGAGTCCTCCAACCAGTCCCACCAGACCAGACAGGATCCGGGTTTTACTCTAGGTTCATTTTAGTGCCAGAAAAGACGGGACTGGAGACCAATCCTGGATCTCAGCCTGTTAAACAAATTTATCAAACCTCAAAAATTCCAGATGGTCACAATACAGTCCATTCTTCCCTTCCTAGGGAGGGACAATTGTATGTGCTCTGTAGACCTCCAGGATGTGTACTACCACATAAAGATGGATCACCGCTCCCGGAGGTTTCTCCGCTTCTGGCTGGGAGCCAGTCATTACCAGTTCAGGGCACTGCCATTCCCCCCAGAGTGTTCAATAAATGTATGGCAGTTGTGGTAGCTCATCTTCGATTACAAGGATTCCAGGCTTTTCCCTATCTAGATTGGCTCCATACTGCTCCGACCAGGAATCTCCTAGTCCTGCAGCCTCTCTTACACTCAAGCTCTTGCTCTCCGCTTGGGGATTACAATCAACAAAGATGAATCTCAAATGTCCCCAACAAAGACACTGGAGTTTATTGGAGCGGTCTTCGACTCAAACATTCTGTCAAGCCCCCCCCCCCCCACATGCTTTTGAAAATAAGGCACCAAATCCAAGACCTTCTTCCTCAGACCTATGTACCAGCACGTCTTGTACTGCAATTCTTGGGCTCCATGGCAGCTGCCATTATGTTAGTACCACTGGTGAGACTGCATATGAGAATCCTGCAGTGGCTCCTTTCCGCACAATGGTCGTTATCTCACCCACTCAACCACATGATACGTCTTACAAACCGTTGCAAGGAACAAATGCTATGGTGGATGGGGCCACAAATGAATCTTTGGTGTCGACCGTTCTGTCTTCCCCAGCCCACGGCCTCTGTGACCATGGATGCTTCACTGTTAGGGTGGGGTTGGGGGCATTTCCAGGGAAAGACTGTCACCTGGTCCCCCATGGAGGCCAACTTGCACATACGTTTTGGAACTGAGGGCAGTTCTCTTAGTGTTGCAAGCATTCCATGTGTCCCTACCCTCTGGGACCATTGCAGTTCAGTCAGACAACATGTCAGTCATCTGGTATATCAACAAGCAAGTCAGAACCAGATCTTGCCCACTGTGTCGGGAAGCCATGAGGATTTGGCACTGGGCGATAGCTTCCAACCGCTTTTTTATAGCAATGCACATTCCCGGGAGTTCCAACCATATTGCGGACAATATGAGCAGGAACATCCTGATGCCTCACGAGTGGTCCCTCAACCCTGTAACAGCAGATCGGATCTTCCAGCACTGGGGCAAGCCTTGCTGCGATCTGTTTGCATCCCCACTAAACTACAAATGCAGAAGCTATTTTGCCCTGATCCCCCCCCCCACCCCCCACCCGGGGAAACCACCGAGGGATGCTCTAACGCATGATTGGCCCCCGGGTCTTCTGTATGCCTTTCCCCTGTTTCCCTCATCCCAAAATTTCTCCAGAAAGCTCAGAGGTTGAAAAGCAAAGTGATCCTCATTGCCCCCTACTGGCCATGTCAAGTCTGGTTCCCATTTTTATGGCCTCATCTGATTCACAGCCTGTGGATCCTGGATCATTCCCAGGATCTGTTATCTCATCCTCTGGGACTGATTCATCTGAACCTGCACAGTCTCGAGCTTACAGCTTGGTTCCTCCATTTCCAATGATTGCTAGGCTGCTTGACATCCCATCTCCTGTCCATGAAATTCTTCTGGCCTCGCACAAACCTTCCACTTGAAAGGCTTACTCTAGTAAATGGACTAGGTTCTCTATTTGGGCCAAAGACCAGAACTTGGACCCTTTCTCTATGCCTATTCAAAAGATACTACAATACAATATCTGACTGCTCTTTTACATGCAGGTGCCTCAACTTCAACGATCACTGTACATTTAGCAGCTATCGGCAATTTTCATAATGGTCTGGATAATTCTTGAGTTATGTCACACTGCCTATGCAAGACCTTTTTGAAGGGAGTATTGCATGTTAAACCTCCGGTCAAGCCTCCCTTAGAACCCTGGGAATTCTGGTACTTCAGTCTCTCACAGGTTCTCCCTTCGAGCCTTTTGATTCATGTGATTTGAAATTTTTGTCATGGAAAACCATACTTCTATTAGCACTTAACCTCCGCAAGAAGAGTATCTGAGCTGCAGGTCTTGAGAGTCCTTACTTGATCTTCCACATGGATAGGGTGTCCCTTCGTACTGACCCTTCCTTCTTTCTTGCCCAAGATCATTTCTGTTTTTTCCATTAACCGATCTATTGACCTGCTGGTTTTCTTCCCTCGGCATTCTAATAGAGGGGAGTACCTTTTGCACACCCTTGATGTGCATCGGCAGCTTTGTTGTTATTTGGACAGGACTAAATCTTTCAGGAAAACAGATTAATTGTTTGTGGCCTTTACAAGGACCCAGATTGGTTAAACCTGTTTCCAAAGTGACTTTATCCTTATGGCTTAGAAACATCATAACCTATATCTACCAACGGAGTAAGCTATCCTTACCTTCCAGAATAAAGGCTCATTCTACCAGATCTATGGCTACTTTTGTAGCTTTTCATTCCAGAGCCTCTATGGATGATATATGCACAGCAGCCACTTGGGCAAGACCTCATACCTTTTATATCTCATTACAAATTGGATTTGGCCTCCAGGGGATGAGCATCTTTTGGTTCTATGGTGCTCAGGATATCCTTCCTTGGGGCCACCCAGGAGTCAAGTAGCTAGGGACTCTGTCCTTTCTGTAATGAATGAACAAAGATTTACAACATCAGATAAAGAAGTAATGTCTTACCGTAATGTTCCATCTGTGTTGTAGATCTTTGTTCATTCATTACTTCCTGCCCTCCTTCCCCCTGCCTGGACTCCTGGTGGACATTAGAAACTCCTGGTTAGGGTATTTGCTCAGAGCCTACTACTATTTTTTTCTATTGCTACACCTTTTATCTGGGGTGGGCAAACTCGATCTGGAGTAACTAGGAGAGAGGCATTATGGGTAGGTTCTTAGTTGAGAGTTTGTTGCTTGCGTGAGTTGGGAAACTGCCATATCTATTCCGAGGACAGAACCGAGGTCCTATCTTTAACGAATGAAAAAAGATCTACAACGCAGATGGGACATATATGGTAAAATGTAACTTTTTTTCGCTAAGAAATATGATTTGTATTGCATAGGCAAAGTAAGGCCTTACTAAGTTAATGCATTTGGCAGCTAAAGCACGTACTAGGAAATGGAAATAAAAATCTAAACTGTATGTAATGGAAGTATAAACTGTATATTGTGCAATCATAATAAATGGCAACAGCTGAGGTTTGTTTGCTTTAAAGTCATGTTGCAACTTGAAATGTGGTGATTTTAGTAAGATATTAAAAAAAATATATAGAAAATGATAAAATGTTGGGAGGGTGGCCTAATAGTTAAGGTGTTTGCCTTACAAACAAAAGGTACAGGGTTTGAATCTCACAGGGGATAATTGGCTAGGCTTAAAATATCTTGCAAGGACAGTTATCCTAGTATGAACCTATTTGGATATTTTCAGCAAAAGTAGCCAAAATCAATTAGTTGCCTAGGGCAATCCTCTGAAAAATTAGCACGTACTAAATGGTTAATAGATATTTAAGAGTAGCATGCAAGGAGGGAGGAATGGTCAGACCTGTCGGTGTCTACAGTGCCGATGCCTTGTGGAGGCTAGGGAGAGTACATTGGTAGGGGAACAAGGGTGGAGACATGGTGGGGCAGTACGTCACATGTCTCTGTTACACACCTGCCCCCAGGCATATCATTAAGTCCATGGGGGGTTTGAGGGTTAGGTCTTAATGTGTAATAAAGAAAAGAAAGATGCACAGGACAGGTATGCTGAGCCATCTGATGCCTAGCTCCACCACGGACCCCAGCAACACCAGATTGAAAGTCCTGGGGGGATAAGGGAATAACTGGAAGATCTGGAATAGGCAGTTACTGGAGTGTTGGGTCAGTATCGTGAGGGACAGAGAGGGAAAAAAAATTCATATTGGCATGCTTATAAGCTTAGCATGGTAAAAGCAATACATAAAAGAACTGACTGCATTCAAAAGTACAATAAGCAGTATGGAATCGAAGTACATTAAATAGACATTAACACTGGAATACGAGATATTAACATGGAGAACTTGAAAGGAAAATGGAGTGATTAAATGTGGGTTCATTTAGTACAGAAAAATAAATAAGGGCTCCCTGTATGCTCTAAGTTTAGGTACAGCATTGCCAATGTGACTCTGTAGCATAGGACATTTCAAATTTCAATAAAACAGCACCCTTTTATTTTATTTTTTATTTATTCTTTTGTTGACCAGGCTAGTTCCACTAGGCTAGTAGCCTTTTTACATGGGAGAACTGAGGTGGTATTATTACTACTGTATTTTCTGCCTGGTATTCCCTTCCTATTCTATTTTTTTAAAAATGTTTAGTTGGTTTATTTAGTGCATGCTTTTGGTTGTTGGACCAATTATGTGGTCCAAGAAGGCTGCAGAAATACCTCACAGAGGATTACCGGCCTCAAACAGATTCCCTACGCTGACCGTCTCAAACTCCAACTTTTTACTCCATAGCATATCGCCTACTCCGAGGTGATCTCTGCCTAACATACAAAGCTATGTCAGACCCAGAGCTGTTGGACATGCTAGACCAAAAGAAATCCCAATCCCTCCAAGCTACACGCTCTAGGGACCTAAACCTTGTCACCACAATAAACAGAGCATGCTGGAGGGATAGATTCCTGTCTCTGAGACTTCCCATACTCTGGAACAAGCTACCCATCTATGTCAACAAGCTACCCATCTATGTCGAGCAAAGTTCCTCATTAGCACTCTTCAAGAAAAATCTTGATGATTGGATCGGAAGTAGGGAATTCACCCTGGGGATCACTTCTGTGGCTCTGCTCAATGGGGGCATAGGAAAATAACTTTCTTGTGTGGCAAAAGCCAGGGAACCATGTTGGCTAGGCTAACTTAGGCTCTTGGGCAAATAGCCTAGTACCTACCTATGAACTTATGTCATGTTTAAGTGAACCCAGACTTAACAAGATGGTTAGATTTTTAGGTGTCTGAATAAACTTTTGAAACTTTTTTTCAAATCCTGTGTGAACTGGCTTTGGATGCTCATAAGAATAAGGCCCTGTTTTTTGGCAATCATAAGTTCAAAATTTACCTCGGAGAGTACATACACTAGTTGCATTCCCCTTGAAATACTAGAATTTGCATAAGGTACTTTATACTTTTCAAGAGCATTATCGGTATGTTTATGCATAATGCCTCAACGATGTGTTGTGGCACAGGCCTAGTGTACCATGGATTGGAATATAAAAGACTTGGGATTTGTATTCTAGAAAAAAAAACACACACAAAAGCATAGTGGCGTAAGGAATATGCTGTATTTTCCTGTGGAACAGACAGAGTACATAAAAAATCACCCCATCCCAGATGTGTACCAATCGCAGGAGTGGTGACTAGTCCCAGTGGGACAGCCCATGGTAATCCATACCTCTCAACCTCTTGGCACATGAAATCTGAACAAAGCCAAAGGTAATGGGGGGGGGGAGGCAAGGACTAAATGGGATAGATTTTAAATATTGCTCTTTAGAAAGTTATTAGAGTAAAAGGTTTTATGTTGGTGCATTTTCTGAAGGATATGAAGTCTGAAACTCAAATGTCTTCTATTAGTGAAGTCAAATCCTCACCAATTTGCCAGAAAACCACTATTTCTGTGAACAGAAAAAAGTATGGGGTCAAAATCTTGATAAAGTTGAGTTGGTATGGAACCATGTACTAAGTGATGACACTGTCCATAGCAGTGCGGTAGCCTCCCTTTTCTGCTAATCTGTGTTGCAGCATTGAAAGAGGATCTATATCAAAATTCCGAAGAGGTACAATGCCGAATGTGAAAACATCGAATGGTGAAAATAATGAAGCCCTAGAATATCGAAATCTTATCTAGGGCAAGATTTTGGTGGGCCGTTCTGTGGCTTTGCTGTTTCCTCCAGTGTGGTGCAAGAGTTACGGACCTTAGGGTTAGGGTGTGGGTTAAGGTAAGTGGATAGTTAGTAATGTATGTGTGGTTTATTGTAGGGTTGGGTTTTGTTAAAAGTATGTATGTGGTTTGTTTATTTTGGTGTGTTTGTGTTGGGTGTATGTTTCTCGGAACAGCAAATTTTTCCCTGGGGAAAAAATTCACAATTCTGAGCGTTCGATGTTTTCAATATTCGAAATTCCAAGTTCGAACATATGGTGTTCGCCATTTTGAAGTTTCGAATATATGCTATAGACCCTTGAAAGAGCTGAGCATTCTTTTAGTAGTGTTAAAGTATAGGGAAGCTTTGTTGCCCAGTAGGGAAAATGGAATGGCTGATCTTTGGTTTCACTGGAAGGGGCCAGAATGTCCTCCACCAATGAGCGCTCGAACGTTACTAAGTCCCTTCATTGCCATATTATAGTAGTAACCACTGGTCCATTGTTTGTTTTTTCTGGGAGTTGCATTTTTTTTCCCTGAATTACTCCTAGGCAAGTAAGAAGGTTGCAGTTAAGTGAGGTATCTGCCTGTCAATGTTATACTTTGTAGCTCTAGAGCATTGTTATTCATCTTAACCACAGGAGTACTTGGTACTCTGTAGTGTGCTAGGTGTACTTGTGTGGCACTGGATGGTAGTTCTATGTTGGCACCCACCCACCTGTTTCAGTATAAGAGGACACACACACACACACACACACACACGCACTACATACCGCACAAGGTTTGTGTGTGTATGACTTTGATTGTTGTGAATACCTGCATATGACTCTCGCATTTGATTCTCATCAGTCTTAGTGGATCACAGTCAAACTATTAGCATGGCACTGTAGCCTCTCCTCCTGTGTGTTCCAGTGTTTGGGCTGGTTATGTTAAGTAAGCAAAATATTAATAAAAAAAGGCTCTTCTGTTAAAACAGACAAGCTTTTATACCATACAGGACATTAGATTATGTAAAATATTATTAGCAGTGACCAGACAAACACCGTACTGCTGTATCCCTTAATATTTATTTTTATTAGTACAAATTTTTGCCAAACAGTTAATACTGTCAGAGTTATTTCAATTCTGTTATAACACAGCTAGACACACATAACTACAGACTGATGCACACTCAGTCAAAGCCGTCACTAAAGAGTGAAAATATTGTCCAGTTTATATATTCTTTTAAATGTCAAACAATGTTATTTTTAATGTCCTTGTGACTTGTTTTTTTGTTTGTGTCATGAAAAAGTCCATTGGTTATTTCTAGCCTGGAAAGTTTTTGTTGAAATGACAAATATTATTTTTGTTGTATGTCCTTCTTTGGTTATTTTCTTCCTTGCTATATCTGAAGACTTCACAAAAAGTCTCTCCACGTCATCTTTGCATCACTTAGTGTCTGTATTTTATTTTATTTCTGCATCTGAAAGCTCACAGAAAGTCCCTGTTGATCAACTTCCTTTTTTTCTATAACAGGATGCCATTTACAGTAAGCCCACAGCTATATGTTACTAATATCTAAGCTGAACATTTACAAGAAATCTTTTTAATAAAAGGTCGTCACTTAACTGTTCTTGCAAAGCAAGCCATATTATTTTGAAAACTGCCGTTTGGCCTTGCATATTTCTTCACTCCACACACAGTATAATTTTAGGAAGGAGCATTTTAATTTATACAATATCAGATTAGTATTGCTTTAGTAATATTCCACTGGTTTTGTCAATTTCAGTGACAATTGGAATTAAAAGAAAAAAAAATCAAGATGTCCAATAACGTTATACTTCTTAATTGTGCCTTATTATGAGGGTTGTTCCTCATTTTGAATCTCCATGTTGCATGCTGAACCACACTGAAGATGTCCATCATACACCCATTATTAAGATTTATGTTGTTATAGATCCATGCCTGATAGTACTGACTTAAATTAATTGCACAAAAAAAGTATAACATTTTACTCCAGGCAACCAATGTTCTGTAAGTGGCATTTGATGGGGGAGGGGGACTGCAGCTGGAGGATGGGAGTGAGAGGTTGCCATTTGCTCTCTTTCCAGGGAGGAGAGAGGGGCAGCGTAGGCTTGCTGCAATAAAGCAGTGTGATTAGCCTAGTGAGCTCTTTTCCACTTAAGCATATTATTGCCAGTAGCTATTTGTGGCCCTATAAACTTCCCTAAACAAAACTAGCTGTTGAATAAAATCCCCTTTCAGAGTCTCTGCTTGGTTCTGAACTAAATCTCCTACATGTTAGGCAACCGGGATATGACCTCTGAATAGTTCTGGATAGCCTTCCTTAGCAGTGTTGATGGCACAATAGGTAGCACACTTCTCATTGGTGTAGTAGACCATGCGTTCTATTACCATACCGGGTGGAGAGAGAGATTGCTGACACTGTAGTGCAGCATAATGGGGGTGCTGAACTCTGGAATGCCGTCCTTAGACATTGTACCGAAGCACATCTGCCAGAGTTGGTGGCATCTAAGATGCATGTAAAGGATCCAAAGTCACCTATCAAAAAGAGTAGGGGGCCTTTATATAAAAAAAAATAACTTATTTCAGTATATTTGCAAGTGTACAAATATACAGTATGTATGTGTGTGCTCACAAATCTGTTAAAACAATCATACTATATTGTCATCTCTGTTGGACTCCCAATCCCTTTTCCATAACCACCATTTGATTTTACTTATCATTGTTCTAAAATCCATTTTGCCGCGGTGGTATGGTGGTAGTGGTGTTACCTCACAGCAAGTGGTTCTCCCGTTTGATTCTCGACGTGGCTTGGGAGTGCCTTCTGTGTGGAGTCTGCATGTCCTCCCCGCGGTTGGGTAGCATTCGAAAGACGTGTGCGTAAATGGGCGTGCCTTCGTTGAGGGCTGGGTGTCGAGCTGGCACCTCGGCATTTCGTAAAA